>NW_028145812.1:127500-137500 GCF_977016875.1 Pavona decussata
TGCAAGTGGATAAGTTTATGACGAAAATTAACGTCAGAACATAAAACATAAAACATGGTTTATAGTGACAGGACTTTAAGCTACAAAGCCCGAAATCCTGGTTCGACAACCACGGACCGTCACATTTTCAGCTTACTTGACAGCGATTGTACAGTTATAGGTCGATTCTTTTTCCTTTTTCTTTTTTTTCCTGTTATTCCTTTTTACTTAGGGAATGGGGGTGGGGCGAAAGGAGAAAACAATTTGGTAAAAAATATAAATTATAAAAAAGCTTTCTTCAAAAAAATCGCTCCACAGTTATATTTTGAATATGTTCTTCGACTATTATATTTTCACTAGTTTGGAATAAAGTAAGTAAAAAGCGCTTTTTATTGATTTACCTGTGAAATTTACTTAACCCCTATTACTTCATTTTTAGTAAATTGAATTATCGAATCCAGTGCTCAGATTAACACTAAAAAACTCGAAAAAACGGATTTACTCAACTTTGCAACTAGAACAAATCTGTAGCAAGTTGAGGGCTCTAAATTTGATACAAATTGGCCTCTGATACAAATGTCACGCAAGTAAACAAATTTGCCTCTGCTCATTTTGTCTGCAAATGTGGCTTAAATCTGATATTTGCTTGGAATTTGCCTCAGTTTCACAACGTAGAAGTTAATCTACAAATGATGTTCAAATTTGTATCAGATTTGCTCTTCATACCAAAGTTGAATATTTTACAGCATAGTAAATGTTGGCAAGTGCTGCAAAAATCTCATGTTTGTATTATCAATTGAACACATTGACCAGGATGCAAAACTGAAAATTTCCCTTTATTTTATCCTCATTTGTTCGAGGAGTAAATTTCCTAACTTGCCTCAGTTTCGCCACATAGGTAATCTACGAATGCCATACAAATTTGTATCAGATTTGCCCACCATGCCAAAGTTGAATATTTTACAGCGTAGTAAATGCTGGCTAGCGCTGCACAAATCCCATGTTTGCATTATCAATAAAACACATTTACTACAATGCAAAACTGCAAATTTCCGTTCAGTCTATTCACATTTGCCCCAGGAGTATATATGCTAATTTGTCCTTATTTTGTACGGCTAGTCAAATAAGTGACTGTCAGTGCATAACACTCACGTTTACTGCAGGAGAAAACCTGTTAATTTGCACTTGTTTTGGTTTACTTTTTAAACCAGTAAATTGGCATCATATCAGTAAAATAGCTTTCACTGACTGCCAAAGGCTTCGTAAAAATGACCACATTAAAAAAAAAAAAAAAAAAAGAACAGAATTGAAGTGAAGGCCACAACAACAACTTTTGAATTCATCCTTCCGCTTGTCACATTTGAACTATAACAAATACATAATTATGCATGTTTAGCTTCCCTGGCCGTTTCCTCCTTAATTTGGAGTCAGTTGTTTTTTGTGATCATACAGTACGCCCTTCATAGATGTAGTGAGTGCCACATTTCGCATCATTCTTGATAAACTTGTCTCTAAAGCAAAGCCACAATATTACAATATTATTGTGAAAGGTCTAGTTCACACTAGTGCTGCCAAATGCTATGAGGGAGCCTGAGAGCCAGTGTTTGAAATTCACTCACTGATGCTTTAATTGGAAACATTAAGATTCTATCAAGCAAGCTATAACAGGTCCTTATTTGGAGTGTATTTTTGTTTTGCTCAATGAAAGTCAGTCCATGACTGACATAATCTCAGCTTTTGTCACATGTAAGTCTTGACAATTGTTATGTATGGTTTAAAAAAAAAGACCCATGGAATATTATTTACCAGTTTACATGTATTTTATAAAGAGGGATTGTTCTCACTATCGCAAGTGACTGGGAGGTGTGAATAAAGACCACAACAAATAAAGCCCAGGAAAGTTAATCTTCAAATCCAAGTTATATTATCGTACTAAACCCTAACTTAACTGCCAAAGAATACTTCTCTTCCCGGGCTCTGATTGCCCCCACACCATTTTCATTTGAATCTCAAGGGATTGGTTGCATATACTCCATGCAGTATATTTCTTCGTCTTTTTTATACAGTTTATCTCTACTATAACAGTTGGTGAGACTACAATCGGATCAGGCCATGCATCAACCATTTTTATTTCGCAGGTTAAATATCGATTCCTTTCAGTTCTAGGTTAGCGTTTTAAGAATTTAGTAAAGTTCAGCACAATCTCCTATGTGTTCTGAATTTGCTTCTTGGACTTTCTCAAACTTCAAATTCCCGTCACTTTTGGATTATCGACTTCTAATTTTAAAAGCAGAGAAAAAATGCCAACGCGTATCCTTCTAAAACAAGGCAATTGCGTTGATTTGTTGTAATCATTGGAATAACAAGAACCAAGAACCTTAAAGAGCCTAATTAATTGACGGGTCTGACACTGGATCTGGAGGGACGTCAGATTCTTCCGCAAGACCATCCTTTTGGATTTCTGACATCGTATTTGGCTGAAATTTAGCCAACCAAACAGATGGTGTCAAATAATCAAAATGTGCAGTGGGTACAAACACTTTGCTGTGTACCATTTACATTATTTTCTACAAAAAAGGAAGAGAGCCTTCTTGTAACAAAATTCGAGTACTTGCATAATTTTTGCTAACTGTATTTTGGACACATTCTTAAATTTTCAACAAAAGTATTCATGATTGACACTCACGGATGCTACTCAGCGAAAAGGACATGAAATTTAAAGATAATACCCCAGACGTTTTAGGTTTTTTTTTTTTTTCTAAGTGACAAAGTAATGAAATTAGAGTGTACCACTTACTCGTACAACTTTCTCACTACAAGTTTAATTTCTTTTCTGCTTAGTTTACGTTCCGTGTTTATAACAATATTTTTGAAGTCCTTCAGATGAGAAGAGAGAGCGCTCATGTACCGTTACTAGGTTCATTATCATCAATATTGTAACTAGTAACGTGATTGCGTCATACCTGTACATTACTTAACTCTATTGAGCCTGAACTTTTATTGCACTTATGAGCCTGGGAGAATTAATAATGTCAACAAAGCTGCTGTAATAAAACGTGAATGTGTACACCCTCAACTGTTTCCTTTGGCGTCCGCAGAATGAGATGGTGATGTCAAACGATGTGGGAATTAGGTCGTTGACTTATCAATTAAGACCATCATGTTAGATTTTTTACCCTGATCTCCAAAACCGCTGAAAACGGTTCATTAAACACATCATAGGAGGCATGATCAAAAATAATAAAATTAGAAAGTAATAACGATACACTATCTTTTAACAAGAGGTAAAAATCCAAATTTTAGAACACATGGTTCTCAAAATCTTGTTGATGTGGAAAATCCTTTCACGTAAACATCTAAATGTCCTATAAGTTTAGGAAAACGTCACAACATTGGTGGATGTTTGTTTTAATATTAAGAGTGTTATGAATGTTCAATGTACTTCAATTCCATGGATAGCTTTGCCGATTGAAAGGGCAAATATAATTAACTCATGATTCCCGGTTAAACTTTTTTTTCCACGCTTTCTTTCTTTATTATTATTTTTTTGTTATCATGTTGTTGCAAGTAATTTGAAAGACATCGTATCCACTTATTTATTAACGTTTGGGCTATATTACTTCGCCAAGCGTTTGAATTTTTCAAACAGCGGATCAACAGAGATCTCCTTGTTTTAATAAAATGAGAGGAAATCATAGCAAATTTGATCTTATTATATCTACTGTCAACATTATCGTGCGCAGTGCAAAAATGCATGTAAATGCGTGGATTGCTCTCGGAAAGTTCAATGTCTTTGATGTCCTCTTTTAGCTTAACTTACGATGATATTACCTGTTGAAAGTGGATGTCCTATGCCAAATTCAATGTAAAGATAAAGTAGCGTAGGTTCCTTTATCTAAAGCCTGGTTTTCACCAGCGAAGAACGCAAGCACAAGCACAAGCATAAGAATGCTTATTTCACCATGAAAACGGCCTCGACGCAAATATAAACACAAGCGCAAGCACATACACAAGGATCATGTTTTTCAGTTTCTTGTGCTTGTGCTTCTGCTAGTCTTTGTGTCGCGTTCGTTTTCACTTGACATAGAGCTCTTATGCTTGTGCTTGAGCTTGAGCTTGCATGGGCTTCTGTTTGCGTCGCTAGGGGAAACCAGGCTTAAGGGCCCATTAAAGTATCTTTTGATGCCGTTGCTAGGGAAAAACCAATTTGCTATAACTCTGCACATGTATGTTTCAATTGAGCCAAATTTGTGCAATACCCAAAGGGGACAAATATAGTCCAGTTCATGACGTCATCGGACCACGCCCAATGTCACGTGACCAGAAAGAGCAAAATGCATTTTAACTAAATGGCTTAAACCTTCCTTCCGCATTTTTTGTACAATAACAATTTAAAAGCCGTCTTAAAGAAATTTAAGCATGCGTTTTTGTTTATGATGAAAATTAAAAAAATGAGAATAGAAATTGTGCTTCTTTGACCACTCTTTTGCGCATATTCTTTTTGTTTTTCATTTTGTCGCAAAACCAATGCTTGAATTCCGAGAAAATATGATGTTCTTTCGATTTGTTTTAGGATCCAGCAACTACAATTATCTCTCGAGGAGAAAAGTTCTTTTTTCGCGGCACCGGAAGTGGTGAGCGAATTTTCAGCGGCCTGGTGCCTAAGCATTGTTTGCCAGGCTGCTCCACCGCTTGTCCCTTTCCAGTTAGCTATTTGGCCGCGCTTTGTTCGGTGCGAGAACGCAATAATTTTGCCAGTCTTCGCGTCGTGTACGGTAGCTAAGCTATTATTCGAATAGTGGCCGCAAGTCAAATAAAAGAGGTCGAACTGGATGTGCAATGATGACTTATCTCCACGTCGAACTGCTTCAGTTCTTGCTTCTTGCACGCTCCAGTCGGCGATCCTTTTTACGAACTTAACGGTGCCATCCATTCAATAATATGGATCCACTGAGTGGAACGGACGTGATCCAGACCGAGAGTTCCGAGAATTTTGTGGTAATCTTTGAAATATTGCTCACTGACAAGGAATAAAAGAGCAAGGAGATTACGTATTGTAGATCTTGGACGAGTTGTGGCTTTAACGACAGGAATGCTACTCTTCAAGTTGAATTTTTTCCCACATCGACTACACTCGAACTCGAACTCTTCAACTGTGTTTTTTTTTTTGTGTGTGTTTTACCGAACAAAATTCGAATTCAATTTTTTTCACAGTCACAGTGTTGTAGATTACTTAAATTACTGTTAACTTGGTTCTCAAGCGAGGTTGATGTTGTAAGGAGAAGTTGTCAATCACAAGTTTCGAGCTCACCATCATCAGCCAGGCTTTCTATCGAGTGGTTAGCATTTTTGATGTAAGAGTGAAATTCTTGAGCTAGAGCTGCTTTCAAGGATAATTTTCAAGCCTCCTTGTTCACCGTCTGATGCTCAATGCTGTCTTGCGAGAGTGGTTGCAATTTAGTGGCCTCGATAGTTTCGTTTATTTGTGTTAGATCTAAACAGTGGAGTTTCTCTCACAGGGTCGTACAGTTTTATCGCAAAAGACGTCAGGGAGTTTCGGAGCGGTCAACACAGAGTTTTCTTTGAAGTTTGCAGGTGATGATAGCGCAATACTATTTCAGTTTGTGTCTCCACATCTTTGAGATTTCGATTCCCAAACTGACACTGGAAATCTTGTACTGTCACCTTTTCGAGATTTCCCAATCGACATGCAGCCATCGTTGCGGCTTTCTGTTTACGTCCGTAGGTGGATGACATTTTCTAGCAAAACACTCAAGTTTCAAAACTAAAGGCACGAGTCACATGTTGTAACCGTAAAGCAGAAAATTAATCAATAAAAATGTAAACGAAAAGTTTTTCTTGTGTTTGTTGCAACAAAGTAAAAAAAAAAGAGATATCGGCGACTTGAATCGGCGTCGGGCCGGCGCCGAAAAAAGCGCGCGGAAAAATTTTGGCTGACCGGAAGTGAAATTGCACTTGGGTAGCAACCGTGTAGCTTAGCAACGAGATACTTTAATGGTCCCTTAAGAATCGACCAATTTACAAACAAACCTACAGATATACTGGAACGTGAGAAGTTGATAGGTTTGATTAGGTCTTGGTTATAGGTTAAATTGTAAGGTTACTTTCCCCTCATTCACCCGCTCTTTTTATTTCTCCACAATTCCTTACACTTCTATGGCAGCTCATCACGCCAACTGAACACCAAATTTGCCTGTTCTGATTTAGTTTGAAAACGCCAGGACCTTCATCCCAGCGGGAACATTCCAATCAGATCGCAAAACTAAACAATAAATCATTTACATATCCTTTATTTAAACACGATAGGGTTTAAAGCTCAGAGCTTGTGGGGCCGTGTGAAAAAACCAACAATATGAAACTTTATCAAAATAGTGATAACATTACTTACAGAACACAAGTACCATGGTAAAAGAAATGTTCAAATGAGTTTGCGTATTTACATGTAAATAATTGACTACAGCATTGACTACATGGGCCTTTAATTCAGTTTGTAGGATTTCAAGTCTACGTGCGTGCGCATGTGCGTGTAAGGTAGCTACGTCCCTGTATTCCGTAGCAGCGTATGCATTACTAGCATGAGTGGTGTTGCTGAAATTATTTAAAATTGTTATTATAATAATTATGATAATTTTAATGCTTAGAAACATTATCCACGGGTAATTAGGATCTGGGAAAAGACAGCGAATTGAAACTTGTTTTACCATGATTTGTGATGATTATCACTGTTACTTTTGTTACTGTTTCTCTTCAGAATGCCAGAACTATACCAGACTGAACAGCGCTGACAGAAAGATAACTTACACCACTTACCACGGTTTGTGTGACCGCGGAATGACTCATGGATGGTATCGGTTTGAGGGAGCTGCAGGAAAACGAATGGCTTCATCATGCCCACCCACTTTGAGGTGTGGCACTTTCGTAACAGGATGGTTAACAGGAAGGCACCCTAATGTTTCTGATGGTCAAGTTAGCAGAACGGTGTGTTTCCGCCATTATAGGAGATGCTGCCAGTGGTCAACTACCATCCAAGTGAGGAACTGCGGTTCTTTCTACGTGTATTACCTCACTGGTACACCTGGCTGTGTTTTTCGCTTCTGTGGTAGTGACTAGAGACGAACTGAGACTATTCTATTTTCAGCAAACCCTACAGTGTAGTTTTTTTTTTTATTAGGATGTTTTTCTTTTTTATTCAACTAATCAAGACCATAAGTACAGGTTTTTTTTCTTATCCTGGGACTGATCAGTACAGTAACATTTTCCAATTTAATTTTTTTGTTTTCGGAAAATTATTCGAGTCTGAAATACCTAAAAAATATTCTCGGTTTTTATAGTTAGAAGGTAGTCACAAATTGCACTTATCTTAAATTCGAATTTAGTTGGGTTCAAAAGTATAACAACGTTGTGTTAATCAGTTACTTTAACTATAATGCTTCCACTTCGAAGAGAGCCGAGAGCCAAGAAAATCTAATACTGGAATTTTGATTGAAAATAATTTGCTTGCGCTAAAGGCGTATTTGCACTTTTAAGGCCAGTTTTCAAGCGGAAACTACTATAAGACAAGCTAAGGCAACTTACTGAATAGTTTTTGTTTGCAGTACCTTGAGCATGAGGCTAACAAAGCGTTTACACTTTCAACTGGAGATAATATCATGGCATAACTATGTACCAAAGACGCAGTGTTGTCTCTCAGCGTTAGCAGTTTTATACCTTTGATGAACTAGGAAAGTATCATTTATTTGAGCAGTTTACCAGCTGAAATGTATCTCATCAGGCTCGCATATCACTGATGCTAGTACTTGTTGCTAGATGTGGTGGCAATTAAATCATTTTGAAGAAAAGTACAATATCTTTCGGCCGTTACAACAGCCATTGCCAGTTAGGAAAAAAATAACAAAATCGAATTTGTGATAAATGTATAACATAAATATTTAACTTATTACTTGTTTACTGCTATGAACCTAAAATTTAGATGTGAAGCCTGTACATGATTGATTCTTTTTTTTCTTGTTGAGGTAAAAAAATGCCAATAACTTTGAGAGCCATTCTCAAAGAACCAATGAGTAGATTGGAAACGTTACACAGATAGGGTTGACGCAATCAACGAAATAAAGCAACGTGTTGTTAAACGTTAAAGTGGTTATTATTTTGCTTTCATAGTTATTAACAAGTTACATAAATCACGGCTCAAAATTAAACAGAAATACAGGCAACAGAATTCTGCTTACAAAAGCTGCAACAAAAACAATGGATAGATGACAGAGCCGTTCAGTTGATGTTATACCCTAAGTACTTTGTCAGTTTCCATTTCAAGCAAGTTGCCAGGATTAGAATGAATCACCAACTATGAATACTTCCTTCGTAAACCACAGAATTGCAAACAGTATTAGGGTCAAAAGTTATATGTCAGACATGTCTAAGTCATTCGGGAGCTTAACGGATACAAATGACTCAGACTGCTACGGCTTCGGATCCTTCTCCATACAAGTAACTTCTGCTTACATAAAATCACTCGGAAAACATTCCTCTTCTCTTGTTTTGTCTGTCGTAACCTTCTTTTTCCTCATGGGTAGCATGTTTCTTCGTCTAAGAAGCCAGTTATTCGTTATTTCTCTTATTTATTGGTTCTGTGTTTTGTTGTTGTTGTTGTTTTTGATTTTTTCGTTCGCTGTCGCTGATTTCGTCTTTAGTGATATAAGGAATAAACGGTGCATGACAAACATCTTATGTTGGTCTGATCTGAGATCGTAACGATTTAGTGGGTAGGGGGGGGGGGGGGGGATTGAGATCGTGCTGGTCTCGTGTAAACACTAACAAAGCTGTTCCCAACAAATCTCACGATCAATGCCTTTTCTGTGACCTAGTGAAATTTGTTTCTTCCTTGATCTAACCCATTTTCGGGCTAGGTGATCTCTTTTCCGGTAATCTGTCAGCATCAGGAGTTATCAACCAATAAACTTTATTTCTATTTATTTCAACAGGGTAAAATATCGCCTGAGAATTTCAAATATAGTTCGTGAAAACCACAGATTTTCTTCGGCAAAATGACAGCTCAAAATTTTGTTACACGAGAAAGCTAATTCGAAGGGACAGATGTATCGTTAAAAAAGCGAAAACAAGATCAGTTAGCATTTTTTGAAAAGCCAGCAGCCCTTCGCAAATTCGGGGAATAAGATTGCATTCTCTAAAGCTTTCTGTAAACTAAATTTTCAGCTAGAGCATTTAAACAGATCAAACTCTATTAGCTTACACAAATATGCCATCAAAAGGGCAAAAAACGATCCGACAAACAGACGAGACAAGATTTAAAGGGCTTATTTGCGAAAACATATATGTACAGCATTCAAACAGCTTCTGCTTTCAGTGAGGCTATACACGAGATGATGAAGATCGAAATGTTGAACAACACACTAAGCTATTTAAAAAATATATAGTTACTTTATTGCAAACTCATACACACTCCCTAGTGGTTTCCTGAATCATTCTGTGCTAAAAGCTGGAAAAAAAAACTCTATTACGATTGTAAAGGATTCATTCTTATTATACATATTACATGTAATAACTTAGTACGGGAGATAACACACGCATGTTGAACCATTTCTTCCTGTTCGTTTGGCAGATTGTCTATCTTCAACATGTTACTCATCTGTAACTGAACGGGTCAGCTAATAATTTAGACGGGCCGATTCGCCTGATTTGATCAGCCTTCTTGTATGTCTGTTTACATGTTTCTCAGACAAACTATCCCTCTAAGAGCAAGGACTCTACAACAACAACGTGCCTATTCTCGTACCCAGAGACCTTAGGCTCTTTGGCCAGCGGTTGGTAGCAAGAAAGACTCTGGAGAATTCGGGATTTTTTTTTTTTTTTTTTTTTTTTGATTGGCTGCATCATAACGGTTTTTTACAACAGAAATCCTGTGTTAATGAAATTAAAATTCCCCGGTCTCTCCTGGTGACCAAGCGCTGACCAAAAACCCTGAAGACTGAGAGCACGAAATTAC
>NW_028145812.1:142500-157500 GCF_977016875.1 Pavona decussata
AGGAAAGTGCCAGTCTGATTTTGGCCGAATGTCGTAGCACAATCGGGCTTCCATAAACAAAAACAAATTATCAGAGTGTGCATAACATGTAGTCATAAACGGAGAAATGCAGCAGAATTTTACCGGTTTGCTAAGGAACTGGTTTCTGCCACTGAATATATGAACCAGCAGAATCGAAGAAAAAAAAAATACAGCAGTTTCATTCAAAATTGCGCTCTGACCAGAGCAAGAAACAATATGAAACTGATTTTTTTTATCCATTAAGTGACACGGGAATGCTCGGAAAAGAATCCGAGTACTCCTATCAGGAGTCGAACCTAAGACCCTCCGATTACTAGTTCGAATGCTCTACCACTGAGCTACAGAAGACTCGTGGGAGCTAAGGTAATTAAAGTATGCTCATGGGACAAACGTCTGCATACTGCTAGGATTGGAAAGTCATGTGTGGCATACGCGCAATGGAATAAATGTGATGGAATATTTTGAGCCTGGTGAACAAACGGGAATGATCCAATCGCCGCCCACCGTCAGCCCTTCTCTCGTAGGTCATCTTCCCTTCTCGTTTCCGTCATCATGCATGAAAATGTAAATTGGGAAAATTTTACTTTCAGCTATGCAAGCCAGCAAAGTTGCAACAGCAGGAAACGTCGAGCATTAGGCTGTTGGACAAGGCTGAACTGATGCTAGTTGAAAGAGCTGAATTGATCACGGCTGTATAAAAATATAGACAAGAGTGTACCCAAGTAAACGGATGGATTTTAAAAATACAGTATGCAAAATATAAAAGCAAAAGGCACTCTACTAATAATAACGCCTTTACGATCTTCAATATCCTGCGCCAACGTGTCACAATCCATCCTGTCAGTTTATGTTAGAGCTAATATATGTGTATCCTCTTAATTTTTGTAGTTAAATTCTCCCAAAACAAGATTGGTAAAGGTTTCTGAAGGAATGCACTCATCCGCTCTAGGCATGTCCTTCGGGTCGACCTGCGAAGTAAGCCTACGAAGCAAGCGTTTCCGTGAAGTTTTCTGCTTTCCGTATTTTGAATGCGCGTAATTTCTGCGCGGTTAAACAGCGAAAAAGGTACAAACGGAATTGCTTGCTGCATAGGCTACCTGCGAAGTACTGAGAACAGCAATTGTTTACAAAATAACTGAGAGAAAGATGTATTAATTTTTGATTAATTAGTCAATAAACCCTTTTCAGGCAGCTGGTACTGATATCGCAGAATAAAGACTAAGGGTGAAAGATTGTCCCAAAAAAGAACCGTTGGCCGAGAAGCAAAGCTTCGGGGGTAGCATTGAAACTTTAAGGACAATATTTAACCCAATGAAATTCTCTTCCGATATACCAACAAAACGGGAAGAGGATTATTTATTTTATCACACTACAATAGGCGTGCTTTAGCGTATAGAAGAAAAATGAAAGCCTATTTGGTTTACAAGATTTCATTAGACTGTGTTCCAATTACAGCCGTTTAGGACCTAAAACTGTAACGTTGTTTCTTTGTTTCTCTCTTGCAAAATATCAGACGGCCGCTATATATCAAATCAGACGACTGTTATCGTCACGTAACCAATGTCCGATCCCGTGCCACGTGACGCCGTTTTTTGTCCTCTGCGAACTCGCGTAAATTAATTGGCGGTTTGTAACACCAGACAAAATTTTAAATTTTCCTTGCTATAAACCTAACATAGGGTGAAAAACAGTTTATACTTTCCTCTAATATTCGCTTACATGGCCGTTTCACTTTCTTATGAAAAAGACAGGCCCAAGTTGTCACTAGCTGATCAAATATTCGTCCAGCTGCATTTTAACAAAATGATTCCAGTTTTCTTTCTATCATTCAGGGATTGCTTGACAACCAATCGTCTAGTCTCTAAAAAAAAAAACACTCTAGAGACGTTCCCTTGTAAATACAAGTTCACAACGCTTTGATGCTTTAACATATCGGTGAAGGTTAGAGTGAGCGTCATAATTGCAAACATGTTCATTTAACGCCGTTAATTGAGAAGACGCAACTGCATTCTACTTTCAGCTATTTTAAGACCAAAAACGACATAAAACAAGAAAGGATCGATCCTCTCTTGACATGAAATTAACTAAATGAGAAAGAACATGCGACCAGAACCAAAATGAATAAACAGAGGATTAAACGGCTTAGCACTTGGTCGAGCACGCAAGCGTGTTTTTAATTTTTTTTTTCGGGAGGACATATCAATTCAAATGAATCCTCCTACCCCGCCACTACGCTGCGAGAGCTGGCGCCACTGCCTTCTCTCGTAGGTTATCGCCTGGTTCGTTTCCGCATTCGTGCATGAAAATTAGAGCTAACACCTTTGCATTCAATTAATTTTCGCAGTTAAATTCTTCCAAAGCGCGATTTATAAGGGACTCTTGAAAGAATGCGCTCATCTGCTCACTGCATGGCCTTCGGGTCGACATGCCAATTTTCCAAGCAGTAATGGTTTTACAAACAAACTTCGAGAAAGCTGTGTGTAATTAATTTGTCGATAATCCCACTCAGGGGACTGGTATATCAGAGGAAACTGCCCAACGCTTAAAAATAAACAGTTGGCCGAGAAAAAAACACTCTAGCGACAATCAAGTTCACAATTTTTGGAAACCTTAACATATCGGTGAAGGTCATGATAGTGAGCGTCATGACTGGAACAGTGTTCAATTAAAACCATCACCAGCTGAGAAGATACAACCATATTCTACTTTCAACTATTTTAAGAGAGGAATCGACATGAAATAATCAAATGACAAAGAACATTCGACCAGACAGAAAATCAATAAATAAAGGATTAAACGGCTTAACACTTGGTCGAGCACGAAAGCTTTTTAATTTGCCGTTACGGTATATCACGGAGGGGAGGGAAAGGAGGGGAATGGGGCAATCTAAGGGACACTGTTTGTATGAGGAAGCAGGATATTTGATGTGAAAATTACTGGGATATCAGTGTGACCTAGTGGCGTTAAATATTTTAGTAAAGTCAAATTTTTTTTTAAGATTTAGGCGCGCGAAGCCAATAATAAATTTTCGTGGGTCAGTTCATTTAGTTCCTTTATTCTAATTTTGCGCGGGAAACCTCCTGTTAGTTAGTTTACAAAAAGGATGCGTTGAACATAAAACGAATTGGAACTTGTAGAGGGAGCATGAAATTGGTGTTGCCTTTGTTCAAGATCCCAGATACTTGCGGCACCTCTTGAAAGAAGCTAGTAGAGTTGTCCAAACAGCTTCTACGTACTTTCTTGTAATGTTTACTCACTCGGCCTTTTTGCTTTTTTTGTTCTTTGTTTTTAGAACGAGAATGGAAGAGGTTCGTCACTTACTGATCAAATGTTTTCACAGCTGCGTTTTATCAAAAATGATTTTACTTTCCCTTTCGTCCTTCAATTGGAAACCTTAACATATCGGTGAAGGTAAGAGTGAGCGCCATCAACTGAGAAGACACAATCATATTCTGCTTCTGCATATTTTGAGACCGGAAACGTCCTGCAATCAATTACGTAAATGACAAAGAACGACATTCGACCAAAAAGAAAATAAATCAATATTAAATAAAAATTAAGCGGATTGACGCTTGGTCGTGCATGCAGGCTTTTTTTCCATTATGGCACAGTACAAGCCACTACCTTTTCTCTCCGCAATGGCTCAGGAGAAGTAATTGGTCCGAAAAATTATTCCTCTAAAAAAAGTCATAACACGACGGCACTTGGTTGTTGAAGAGCCCACACACTAATAGAAGGATAGTTTGTCCTCAAATCCATCTACATAGACGGATAACGGGCTTATAAAATTAGACGAATTGCCCGTCTAAATTATAAGCGACTCGTTCACTTACAGACGCGTAACATGTTCAAGATTGATAATCTGTCAGACAGGAAACTGAATTTTCAGGACCTGAAAATGGCCAACACATAATGGGTGACTTAAGATGAAAAACAAACAGTCAAATATGCGTGTGTTATTTCCGGCACGAAATTATTAAGACAACAATAAATTAATTTTTCTGCCATTTGAAGAATGCACATTATCTAATCTATGCCGTAAAGAAATTGGTTTAAGTTTCATGTGCTCGCTTACCAGAGCTTAAAATAGAAAAAAAAAAAAAAAATCAGCAGAAGTAACAATCAGCCACCTTCAAACAAAGTCATCCAGCCGTTGATTGAAAGAAACTGACAGACTATGTATTAAAAATTTGTTCGCGTCTGTATTATTATTACTTATTTCAAAATTTTATTTCTCTGTATAGAGTATGATAACTGCACATTTTTCTTTTATCAAAGTACCGAAGGTAAATGTGTCGTCCGACTGCTAAAGCCCACTTAATATCAGTCCTTACTTGGGTCATGCCATACCCGGCAAAAACGCGAGCTTGTGCATGTTGGGAACAGCAGTAAAGTATATATTCTAAGAGATTATTTACTCTTAGTTGTGAAACTTCTGACAAAGAAGAGTGGCTAGGCGATTCACATAGAAACTCAACATTCAGTATTGCAGCACTGCCGATGCCGGATAGTTATGTGGAATATAAGTCTGCGCAAACAGCCTCGGAAAAAAAAGGAAAATTTAAGCCGCAGACGAGCAAATTGGATCAACAAAAAGTCACTCGGTCGTTCATTTAAGTTTTATAGAACAAAATCTTTTCGTGGCTACAGTACCACTTTTCTCGACGCCCATACAAAGGACTAAATAACATCCACATACTAAACAGGAAGTAAAAACGTTTAACATTAAGCGCTTACTGGCTTGTGTAACAGTGAAAACCAACAAATTCCATGAGATGTAACGCAATTCACTACTCTTTCAATTAACAGCCAATTTCAAACAGTATGAAACTTATAATTAAGGTTTCTTTCAATACGACAATCAATAAGATAATAAGGCTTGTGGGGCTTTTTGTTTTGATATTGAACAGGGGAAAATATTGCCTGCAGTTAAACAAGAAAATTTCTCAAAACTACGGAATTAGTCGTGACCCGATGATACTTGAAGTGGATTTCAAAATTATACTGCAGGGCAGACCATTTGGATGAAATCATTGAAATTATTTCAAAGAACCCTGATTTACAACAGTGTTAATTCTGGGCTGCATTTAGTTTGTTGCAAGTTTCAATTTAGTTTAAATGTTTACTGTTATTGTTATACTAACTCTCCCTAAACATGTCAATAATTATCGGGCTATTACTGATTACGCTATTTTGCCCCCCCCCCCCCCCCCCCCAAAAAAAAAAAGGGATTTGAAGGAGGGGAAGAGAGGATAGCAATCCCTCAGAAAAGCAATGAGTTTGTGAATTTTCTTTTCGAGAAATGATATGGATCGTAAAATTTTGGTCTGAACATTTGAAAGCGGACATGATTCTTAAAGTCTAACCAGGTCTGGACTGAATTGAAAGCGAACTGAATTTTAGAAGCCAGGTTGAAAAGGGGAGCCATTCATAATTTCCTATCAGTCAGAAGGGAGGGGGGGCATAGCAATTCCATGGACCTCCCCCCCCCCTCCCCAGCAAACCCTGGGAGAGAAAAAGAGCTGACGTCATTGCCTTCCTTATAAACTATCGACCCACTCGTTTACGTCATTTTGCATAAAAAAATGTAACTCGGCAATTCTATAGTAAGCTAAGGTAGCCAGCTATGTTATAAACAACAGGAAATGTCAAATTATCAGTCTGGTGAAAATTGCTGAACTGTTGCCAGTTAAAAGAGCTGAGTTGATCACTGCTTTATCAAAAGGGACAAGAGAATAACCAGAAGCTGATCGATTCATACGTGATTTTAAACAATAGGCACTCAACTAACAATAACACACTTGACATCTTCATCCATTAGGTACTACGACAACGTGTGCACAGTGTATACTGGCTATTAAGTTTAGAGCTAAGGTGTTTGCATCCTCTTAATTTTCGCAGTAAAGTTCTCCCAAAAAGAGGTTAGTAAGGGTTTATTAAAGGAATGCACTCATCGGCTCACTGCACGGCCTTCGGGTCGACCTGTAAAGTTGAGAAACAGCAATAGCTTTACCGAACAAGCTGACACAAGTACTATATGACGAATCAGAGCCAACAAACCCCATCAGGAGACTGGTATATTGGAGGGAAAGGTCCGAACAGCAATTTCCGAGAGCATGTTTGAGACTTTGAGGATAATCTTTAAGGCGAGGGCATTATCTCCTACCGGATATGCCAGCAATCACGAAAGGACCTGCTTTACTGAGTCATTACTTTACTTTGGAAAAGATAAAACAGCTAGTGATGGTCTCTGCGTGATTGCAGCTAAACAAATGCAAGCTAATTAGTTTGCTAGTTGTTTCTTTGTTTCTTCGAGGCTAACGTTTGGGTCACTGTTATCAAATCGGACGACTGTTGTTAACCGTCTGTTTACCGAAGTCCCATACTGTATCACGTGCCATGTTTTGTCCAATGACAACGCGCGTAGTTAACCAGTGGGTTATATCCAAACTTTTCCTTGTTATAAACATAACAATAGTAGAGTTGTCCAAACAGCTTCTTCTTTCTTGTAATATTCATTTACGTGGCCTTTTTGCTCTTTTTGAGAAAGAGAATGGAAGAGGTCGTCATTTGCTGATCAAATGTTTCCACAGCTGCGTTTTATCAAAAATGATTTTACTTTCCCTTTCGTCCTTCAAGGTGGTTAAAAAAAAAAACAACAACAACAACAACAACATTACCAAGCCATCGTTTATTCCGTGTCCAAAAAACCCTCTAGCGACGATCAAGTTCGCAATTCTTGGAAACCTTAACATATCGGTGAAGGTTAGAGTGAGTGGCCTGATTGGAACAATGTTCATTTAAAGCCATCAACTGAGAAGGTACAACCATATTCTACTTTTCTCGACAAGAAATTAATAAAATGACAAAGAACATGCAACGAGAAAGAAAATCAATAAATAAAGGATTAAACGGCGTAACACTTGGTCGAGCACGAAAGCATTTTTTCCGTTACGGTGCATGGGAGGGGAGGAAAAGGAGAGGAAGAGGGTAATCTAAGGGAAACTGTTTGTATGAGGAAGCAGGATCTTTGATGTGAAAAATACTGGGATATTAATGTGAACTTGTGACGTTAAATATTTTAGTATAGTCATACTTTATTTTAAGATTTAGGCGCTCGAAGCCAATAATAAATTTTCGTGACTCAGTTTATTTAGTTCCTTCATTCTAAGTTTGCGCGGGAAACGCTCCCACCTGTTATACCTGTTCTTCTGATTGTTTTCTATTTCCGCGGAGAAGACTTACAACTCATGCCGATTATAATAGAAATTACATTAAATCAGACCCCTTACTGAGTTTTCACGGCTTCCAAATCTGCCCCTTCTCCTAGCTAATTACATTTTCTTCCCCTGTACCAATAAAACTAAACAACGCCTCCTAAATTATTACTTAACTTTTGCTGAGTCACATGTAATAATTCTTATTGGCTTCGTCGCATAGGATTCACACTTAAGGGGTAGGTTGTAGCCTAGTTTAGCTTGATGTAATAGCTGTAAGTGACTTCCTGTGAGTTAGCTTACAAAAAGGATGTGTTGAAACATTAAACGAATTGAAACTTGAGAGAGGGCTTGTAATTCTTGTTGCCTATGCTCAAGATCTCAGATCCCGGCGTACTTCTTGAAATAACCGAGTTGCTCTGCTATTCCCCGTGCCAGTACAAACTAAAAGGAACTGAATCTTAGAAAGGATTAAAACGGTTAGATCAAGGGATTAAACGCCTTAGCACTTGATCAAGCACGGAAGCTTTTTCCTCTTTTTTTTTTTTTTTTTCTTTCGGAGGACAAACAATTCCAATGAATCCACCTACCACACCACTAGCCTGTGAAAGCTTACACCATTGCCGTCTCTCGTAGGCTGTAGCCTTGTTCGTTTCCGCCATCATGAATTAAAAGTCGAGCAAAAACTTTGCATTCTCTTAATTTTCGCGGTTAAATTATTCCAAAATGAGATTTATAAGGGTCTCTGGAAAGAATGCACTCATCCACTCACTGCATGGCCTTCGGGTCGACCTGCGAATTTGCGAAGCAGAAATGATTTTACAAACAAACTTCGAGAAAGCTGTGAGTGATGAATTTTTAAATAAACCCCTTCAGGAGACTAGTATGTCGCAGGAAAATCACCAAGGCTGAAAGATTGTCTGAAAAATAATCAGTAGGCGGAGAAGCAAACCTCCGAGGGCAACTGCTAAACTTTGATGATAATCTTTAAGCCGAGGGCATTATGTCCTGCTGGATATACCAGCAATCCCGAAAGGGCTTCCTTTACAGAATCATTGCTTTACTTAGGAAAAGACAAAACAACTAGTGATGGCCTCTGTGTGATTGCAGCTAAACACATCCAAGCTATCTTGTTTGATAGTTGTTTCTTTGTAAACATAACAATAGTAGAGTTGTCCAAACAGCTTCTATTTTCTTGTAATATTCACTTATGTGGCCTTTTTGCTTTTTTTTTAGAAAGAGAATGGAAGAGGTCGTCATTTGCTGAACAAATGTTTTCACAGCTGCGTTTTATCAAACATTATTTTACTTTCCCGTTCGTCTTTATGGGGGTTTACACATCTAAAACATTACCAAGCCATCGTTTATTTAGTGTCCAATAAAACCCTTGCGACGATCAAGTTCACAATTCTTGGAAACTTTAACATATCGTTGAAGGTTAGAGTGAGCGTCTTAATTGGAACAGTGTTCATTTAAAGCCATCAACTGTGAAGACACAATCATATTCTGCTTCTGCATATTTCAAGATCGGAAACGACCTGAAGTTAATTATAATTACACGGAATGCCCGCAGGGCATGACGTGTCTAGGTTTCGGTCGGGTATCTTTTTCTTCATCGGTGTCATAAATGTGCACATTAATTTATGCATTAAACTCTGTCCTCCCCTAGTAAGGATATATTGTTCTGATTGTCTTCAACAGAAGCGGCCCAATCAAAATCTATTTTTCAGGCACATATCACGAGAGAGGGGACCCACTCATCACTTCATTGTGACGTCAAATCATCATTTGATTTATTCATTAAAACTAGATTAAATTCTTCCCTCTCCCAGAAGGGATCTATTGTTTTGATTGTCTTGAACAAAAGCGGCCCAATCAAACTCCATTATCTGGGCGTATATCACGAGGGAGGGGACCCACTCATCTCTACTTGTGTGACGTCAAAGCAAATCATCATTTGGAAAAGTTGTTTTCGTTCAATGGCGGCCACATGTCTGAATTTAAGACTCCGGATCTGCCGTTTTCAGAGAGAAAACCAACCTTTTTCAAGCAGTAAATCGAAATAATAACTTCTAGGTAGTACTCGACAGTTGAAACGGCGGAAATTGGGAGAGTTCACAGCAAAGAAAATCCGCTTCAAAAAACAGATGGAATGATCAACGCGAGGGATTAGAGCTAGAGGAGGCCAGACCAGTTCAGCGGGGTCATGACGTTATTGCATAGTTATTTCTGGTATGATTCCTAGTAACACAACGATAAGTATCACGCAATATATCTGAATAAAACCATTCAGACAATTATTTCAATGGCCAAGGGAGGATATTTTTTAAATATCTGCGAAACATACAATGGGGAATAATTGGGGCTACATTAAGCATTCCGTGTAATGCCATTAGAGGGGCATCTTGTTACATTAATGACAAAGAACATCCCACCAGAAAGAAAATCAATCAATAAATAAACATTAAGCGGCTTGACACTTGGTCAGTCGAACACGCAAGCTTTTTTTTTTTTTTTTTTGTTCCATTATGACACAATACAAGGGAGGGGAGGGAGGGAAGGAGCGTATCTAGAGGAAACTGCTTGTATAAAGAAGCAGGACCTCTGATTCTCAATGTGGAAAATATTGAGACATAAGACTGAACTTAAAAGAAACTGAATTTAGAAGTCTGGTTGAAAAAGGGTCCATTTTGGATTTCATATTCGGGAGGACATTCCCAGGAATCCCCCTACCTCGCCGCTGGCCTGTCAGAGCTGACGCCATTGGCTTCTATCGTAGGCTACCACCAAGTTCGTTTCAGTCATCATACATGGAAATGTAATCGATATTAAAAAAGGTAGATGCTCTACTAACAATAACATATTAAAGATCCTTACGTCGACGTGTGCACAATGTCTAATATATTTGCATATTACTTCTTAATTCTCGCGGTCAAATTCTCCCAAAACGGGATTAACAAGGGTTTCGTGAAGGAATGCACTCATCCGCTCACTGCATGGCCTTTGGGTTGACCTGTAATGTTGCGAAACAGCAATGGTTTTACAAACAAACTGAGGGAAAGCTCTATACATGAATAAGCCAACAAACGCACCAGTAAGACTGGGTTTTCTGAGGAAAATGTCCAAGGCTGCAAGATTGTCCGAAAAATAAACATTTTGCAGAGACGAAAACTTCCGAGGACAACTGTCAGTGATACTTTGAGGTTAATCCTTAAGCTGAGGGCATTATCTCCCGCTGGATATGGCTGCAACCCTAAAAGGACCTACTTTACTGAATCTTTACTTTACTGTGGAAAAGACGAAACAGCCAGTGATGGCCTCTGCGTGATTGCAGCCAGATTAATAGTTGTTTCTTTGTTTCTCTCGTCGAACATTTTGTGGCGACTGTTATCAAATCGGACGACTGGTTATCGTCTGATAACTAAAGTTTCATTGGGTACCGAGTGACGTGTTTTGCACAACCAAACGCGCGGAGATTGATCGATAATGTACAACTCCAGAAAAAAAGCAGTTGTCCTCTGACTATAAACATAACACAAGGAGAGTTTCCAAAAGAGTGGCTACTTTCTTTTAATATTCACTTACACAGCCCTTTTACTTTGAAAAATACAGGTCAAAGTTGTAACTTGCCGATCAAGTTTTCTCAAAGCTGCGTTTGATCAAAACTGATTTAAATTTTCCTTTTCGTCCTTTAATTGGGTTAACATAACCAAGCAACCGTTCTTTCCGTGTCCAAAAAAAAACCCTAGCGACGATCATTTGTAAATACAAGTTCTCAAATTTTGCTAGTTGTAACATATCGGAGAAGGTTAGATTAAGAGTCATAATAATGGAACAATGTTCCACTGAGAAGACCCAGCCATACTCTACTTTCACCTATTTTTAGCACAAAAATTGCAATTAATCAAATGACAAAGAACAAACGACGACAAAAAGTCAAGAGATTACAGATTAAATGGCTTAGCACTTGGACGAGCACGCGAGCATGCACCCTTTTTATCACAATAGAGGGGAGGGATGGGAGGGGAAGGGGGGTAATCTAAGGGAAACTGTTTGTATGAAAAATTTAAGACCTCTGATTATCAATTTTAAAAATGCCGGAACACGGAACAATAGGAAGTCTTTCAATGAACAAAAAATAATTGTTTGGCTTTTAATACTTATCGATAAGTATCCTAATATACGGTTGCAATATTACAAAACAAATGAAGCGCTCAGTCTCATCTAACATGGATCATAAGAAATTTCACACGATGACCTTCATTGGATATGAACGGCCAGAGTGGATGTCCAGATGTTCGTTCAATTTTAAGTTCTGTTTAGCAGTTGTTCAATGCTGGGCCATCTTTGTTTTCCATCTACCTAATTCCTCTAGCCGAAAGTCATTCTCACAACAAATAATTTATCTAATTCCATTCTTTCCTTTTATTTAATTATAGTTTTCTTTATTTTATTTATTTCCACAGAAAATTGTGTGAATAAATTGTACAACGATAATTTTTGGGTAAAGGACGATCGTTCTAAAATGATCAATTGCTGGAATTTCGATAAGCTAACTGCAGTTCAGAATTTCCTTCAAATAATAAAATTAAATAATGAAAAAATAAATAAATAAAGACAACTGAATAATTCCGATGTTGGAGGGGAAGGTGGGGAAATACCTCATCCCCTGTGAACGTCCGAGGGTTAAACAGGCATTTAAAAAAATATATTAAATTGAAAGGAGCCTTTTAAATCTGACGTGTAAGGGTTACATCTTAACCTATAGATAATGGATTTCCACTGGAAAACCCTTTAAATGGAGCCAGAATAATACATTCCTGAGCGGATAAATATGATGATGACGAAAACGTGTTTCATTTAACATTGCTGCTCGAAGGTTTTCCTTCAGCTGAGGTAAGATGTCTGACGAGCGCGATCTCCCCCTGCACCTTGGCTTTGTGTTATTTACAGTTGTGCTGCTAATCCAAGGCAATGAGGGTAAATTGAAAAAATCAACTTGCTTTAGTTTTAACATTTTCCTGGTATATTTCGTAATTTTGTCTCTTAATTATAGCTAAAAGCGTAACAAAGGATTTGTGGGTGGGGCAGAAGTAGGTCGCTGTGGAATTTATCAGATGAAAACAGTGTTTTCGGAGATAGTTTAAGATCTTTAAACCTTTGTTGAAAGCAAATATTGCACTTTTTACAATTAATGGTCACTTGCGATCCTTTCTTGTCGTTTTGAATTAATTTGAACTGCAATTCTTGTTTGGTTACTCATGGATGGACTGTACAATAACGCAAAATAGTTCTATTTGTTAATAAACTAACAACAAAAAAGTCTTCAGTCTTAGTCATTCTTTGTCTATTGTATCCTTTAATAGCCGCCAGTTTTAAGGCCGGAAAAGACAACGTAACGACATCCAGTCCAGGACTGTTCGCTTGCAAGAAAATATCGTTTTCTCAACCTTTCAATGGCGGAAAGAAAGTGAAAGTGTTTGCCTCATTTGGTCATTCGGTGGAAAGAAGCCCAACTCGTGGTAACGGTGCAGCCATTTGGGTTGAATCAGAAGATCAAAATCAATTTACCACCTGTGTTTCTGAATACGGTGAAGGTTCTAATGGAACAGCGGAGGTGAATTGGATCGCTGTGCAATCCGTTCCTTCTGGTGCTCAAATAGGCACTGCTGTCTTGGATTCTTGGACTACTGGGACACAATGCAAGAGGATCGACTTCCCACAGGTTAGCATAATTAGTATTTATATTAGTATTTATTTCATGAAATTTCGATTAGCAAAAAAGAAGTAAAAAAACTCTTCCCGCTGGCTTCATTTGTAACCAGAGTTCTAGGTTTAAAATAGGATCTTAAAAGTAACGGCCTTTCGCTTCTGTTATCAACTTAAGCCAGCTTAATGGCCTTTTGCTTCTGTTATCAACTTAAGCCAGCTTTAGAAAAAGAAACCGTCGGTCAATTCAGACTATTTTTTTTCCTTGCCAAAATTCAGACGGACAGTATTTTCAACCTTATTTGCCAAAATCATTCATCGCTTACGGGACGTCAATTTCAAAGTGAGCAGTTGAGACCCTTTTTGTCAAAATTGATTTGTCCTCTCAATTATCGATATTTTGTTTAACTGATGCTTTAGAAATTAAAGAAGCTTGGGCTCGGTATAAACTTAATTAACCATTGCAGTTCGTGTATTTAGGTTCATGTAAGAAGTTCTTAATCATAGCTTTTTTTCACACGATTCTAAACCATAAGCACCCAGACAGAGGTCCAAAAGTTCATGAGCTACTAATCCACTTTTCAGACAATGCTGGCACAAAATCAATGAAACGTTAGGATTTTGAGTGAGCAAGTGAGTGACTGAGTGAGTAAGTGAGTGAGTGAGTGAGTGAGTGAGTGAGTGAGTGAGTGAGTGAGTGAGTGAGTGAGTGAGTGAGTGAGTGAGTGAGTGAGTGAGTGAGTGAGTGAGTGGGTGGGTGGGTGAGTAAGTGGGTGCGTGAGTGGGTGCGTGGGTGGTTGATTGGATGAGAGAGTGAGTTAGTGAGTGAGTGAGTGAATAATGCGTGAGTGCCTGAGTGCGCGCGTGCGTGAGTCAGTTGGTGAGTAGGTGGGTGAATGGGTGGGAGGTGAGTGAGTGAGTGCGGAGTGCGTGAGTGAGTGAGTGAGTGAGTGTGAGTGAGTGAGTGAGTGAGTGAGTGAGTGAGTGAGTGAGTGAGTGAGTGAGTGAGTGAGTGAGTGAGTGAGTGAGTGAGTGAGTGAGTGAGTGAGTGAGTGTGAGTGAGTGAGTGAGTGAGTGAGTGAGAGTGAGTGAGTGAGTGAGTGAGAGTGAGTGAGTGAGTGAGTGAGTGAGTGAGTGAGTGAGTGAGTGAGTGAGTGAGTGAGTGAGTGAGTGAGCTAGATTGTGAGTGAGTGGTTGAGTGAGTGAGTTAGTAAGTGAGTGAGTGAGTGAGTGAGTGAGTGAGTGAGTGAGTGAGTGAGTGAGTGAGTGAGTGAGTGAGTGAGTGAGTGAGTGAGTGAGTGAGTGAGTGAGTGAGTGAGTCACTGACTGAGTGGTTGAGTGAGTGAGTGAGTGAGTGAGTGAGTGAGTGAGTGAGTGAGTGGGTTTGTGAGTGAGTCAGTTGGCGAGTGGGTGGATGTTTGAATGAGTGAGTGAGTGAGTAAGTGAGTGAGTGAGTGAGTGAGTGAGTGAGTGAGTGAGTGAGTGAGTGAGTGATTGAGTGAGTCACTGAGTGAGTGAGTGAGTGAGTGAGTGAGTGAGTGAGTGAGTGAGTGAGTGAGTGAGTGAGTGAGTTGGTGAGTGAGTGAGATATAGAGATAGTGATAGGGTATTATCATTGCGCCTTACTCTCTAAAGGGAGATATTGGTCTACGTTACAATAAAGGTTTCGATGTTAACTAGAATAACGAATTAACTAAAAAAAGGGGCATTACAACATAGAATAATTGATATGAAAACAGTGAAACGATTCATTATTTACATGCTGATTCGAGGAACTTTTTTCTCTTCTGGAACATTAAATTAGTACATTTACCTACTGTTTTAATGGTATTTTCTTTATCTAAAGTAAGTTGTCGATAACAGGATTATTTTTGGAAATTAAAGAATGCAGTTTATGTCTACTTTTATCATACTCTTGGAAATGCATCAAGAATGGCGTTTGTCCTCTATGAAATCCATATTAGGCAGGTTCTTTCCTCTACCGGGATGAATGCCTCTTTATTTTCGTATTTCCCAGTTTTTATGCGCAATGAATGAACCCCTAGGCGCAATT
>NW_028145812.1:162500-285000 GCF_977016875.1 Pavona decussata
GCAACATTTTATGTATATTGTCCATGCCGACAATTGATTCTCTGGATTCTTCTTTACCTAAAAATAAGGACTAAGTCTTTCGACAAAATCTCATTGATGTTTTCTTTTTTTGCAAACGATACAAATATCAATTCACGAATGATAGACTACCAGTTGTCCGACCCACCCCCGTGTACCCAAATAGGTTAGTTGTCTTCTGGAGAAAGTGGTGGGAAAGTACTTTGTGATTGACAGCGGATAGCCTGGCTTCTAGGTCAGATCATGATACTCTGGGAATGTCATATATTGAAATATTTTTCCCAATCCCTCTTGTCTACCATTCCAGGTACATTCATAGCAGATATGACGCTAATACTAATACGCTTGCACACGTCTCCATGTTGACTCAGAGGGGATCGAGAAGAATATATTTTTCCTTTGAGCGTTTCGGGTTTTGACAACTACCATAATACCAAGCCAGATATATTCATCCTCCCTGAACTCAATTTCAAATCTACAAGCTCTCCTATTGCCTTCAACCGGATGTTTTACGTACTCGACGACTAACATTTCTTCCTTTGCACATATTTCTAGACTTAGATCCATGTTTAGACGTCACGTGCGATTACCACTGTCTTTGTAAGGCTTTTGGGCCTTCCGATCCGCGGTGTGTCAGTGTTGAGAACTGTCCCTCATTTCAAGAACCAATCTGCTCCTCGAATGGTACGACTTATGACAACAAGTGCCTGTTTGAACAGGAAATGTGTTTGCTGCAACTGAATTTTACAGTACAACATCCTGGAAGCTGTGAAGGTATGATTAGTTGATTAGTTACATATAGGTTGAATTCTAAATACGTTTCTGTAGACTTCTGGCATGAACATTATACAAACCAAGACTAGGCAATTGTAACAATGTCTGCAGCATTATACCCTTTTAAGAGATGCAGATCGGGGCACTAATATTACGAAAAAATGTTTCATGATTGGGAGGAAAGATGTTATACTTCGACAGATTCACAGCTCTGGACTTCCTCTAAAGGCTGTCTTGAATTAAGTCCAAATTAAATTAATGGCTAAAATATTCAAACTACCACAAACTTAAGAATTCATATGTAAACGCAAACTGGTAAACAAAAGAACAGCATGATCCATGATCTACATATGAAAGCAGTGAGGTTTGTATAAAAACAAGGTCCCCCCCCCCCCCCCCCCCCCCCCGCTAAGCACACAACTGTAAAATGGCCTATTCTCTATAAATTATTCTATTCTATAAATTCAGAAGCTAAATTTAACGATTTGGCTGGATCGGAATTAAGACGCAAAGAAAGGCGTCATGGCCAGAAACACAAAACAAAACAAAAATAGAAAACAAACAAACAAAACAAACAAAATAGAAAACAGGCGTAAAGGCCGGATCTGAAGAGTTCATTGTGGACATGCGTACAAAGCACGCGTTTGGCAAAACAATATAAATCTTAGTAAATTACTTTTTCTTTTAATTTAAAGTAAAAAGAGGCATTTTTTTCCTCCAATGAGGCATTTCAAAGTTCCACTTGTGTTTACATGGCAACTCGCAATTACACCCTTTTATGTCTTACATATGATTTTTTTTTATTTCCAGTCATTTTACTTTAACAACATTTTGTTTTAAGTCACTTTTGTTGATTTACGTTTTGCATCATCATATCAGGATTTCCATTTCAACGCGGTCGTCGTCACATGCCACACATTCCATCACTGGGGTACTCCCATTGTGAAGTAATCCGTTTCCAACCTTACGTTTTCTATCCTGGTAAACCCATTGATGTGCAGATTACTGTCAATCACATTGACACCAGTGACAAGTCCTTTGTCCATGATGCCACAGTTTCTTGGGTTGAACACGTAAATTACCATCAATTCACTGCCTGTGTGATGGCAGCCGGTTTCAACGAACGCAAATCTAGTGCTAACGTGACCGTTGACTGGATGGGTTATCAGGGAGCTCCAGTTGGTGGTGTCAGCGGAGAGGTGCGCATATCGCAGTGGTGGACTGGGACGACTTGTGAGACTGTGAATTTTCCCTCGGCAAGTGATTTGTTTGTTTCGTTTCCTTTTTTCCCTTGCCATGGGGAGGGGGGAGGGGTTTGGGGTTGCTGTTTTCAGGTTTTTCCCTCAGCTCAGAAGTGCACATTTAACCATGTCTAGACTTGGCTTTTCTTTGTTTTTTGTGGGCGGAGGGAGGGTCTGGGCGGATTCCTCGCCCGCCTTATTAAAGCTACGACAGTGACACTTGGAAGATAGATAGTACGCCCAAAGATGTTGCCTTTTATGTCCGCAACGTTAATTGATCGTGTTAATTTTGTCATGATTTCCAGTGGCAACCATCTTGGATGGGCTAATTTGGGTTTCTGAATAATTGGAATTTACTACTATACCAAGAAGCCTACCATATCATGCGTTCAGCACCATCTTTAAACAATGGTTTAAAACCTAGCAGAAAACTATGCCTATTCTCCTGACATTAACGTCTTGTTTTGCATTTTCATGCGCATGTTTTAAATTGCTAATTTACCATCTTTCAGTATTTAAATCAAAGCTACTTGTTGTCACCTTAGCCTGAAGATGATAAAGTATCATATCGAAATATAACATTTAAGTACACCAACGTTTCCTTGCATTTGTTGTCCGTATCATTGACATAATGTATTTACTCGGAATTTGCGCTAAGGCAGCACCGTTATTACTAAGCGGCGTAATTATTATTCTACCTTTTTTTGATTTCCTATAATCTACAGGGTAAGTTTTTAAAGAAACCTTCAGTTTTTGTTACCGCGGCACACCACCATGCCGGGCTAAAAAGGGATGCTGCCAGTGTTTGGTTGGAGGACCTCTCCCAATCTTCACTGAAAATATGTTTGAGGGAACTGCAAAATTACGCAGGCTCTCATGAAGATATTTACGTGGTAAGCACATACAAATTTCTGTTGTTTTGCCCTGTTGTTTTGATTTAACACAATTCATGAGTGCCACATACGGCATCCTTACCGACTGCACAGAGGGTAAGGAAGAAATTGGTTTCAGTCAAAGGTCTTCTTTATTGAGTTTTTATAAGACTACCTGAAAAATGCCTTTCAAAAACACAACATTTACACTTGAATAAGCTGAAGCGCATCGAAAACATGTACAAAAACTGAATTATCAGTTAATTACTCTATGTGGATTTTTCAAAACTTCCCATGCATCATTTTAAATGGAAAATATTATGTCCACGTGATGTGGCGTAAACATATATTAAGCTTTCTTAGATTCTTCCATTTCTGCATACACCATTTAGAACACCTTATCAGCTATGGTCTACTCCTCTTTAGTCTAACATTAGGTCAGCCTTCACTTTATCTGCCATTGTATATAGTAAAGTCACGCGCCCAGTGACATAACAGTGTTACCTACTTTTAATAAGATTTTTGTTGACATATTTTCTCTAGAGCTGGTTGGCGTTTTCCTCTCTTCACAAGCCCCTCTTTCCGGAACACAGTTCAGTTTATTTTGCAAACTCACAGCCTCCTCCTGCTGATTTCAATAATGCCTTCTGCAAGGTCAGTGCGCTTTGTTCTTAGTTTAAACTGCAATGATTTTTTCTGGAGAGAAAAGAGCATGTTTTCTTTTTGGATGTATGTATCCTTGACATTCGCAGGATCGCTAACTTCAACGTGAATTATATTAATTAGTTTGAGAGTTAATGTAATCCTGTTCTAACCACTACAATTTTTTCATAGGACATACACTTTACTAAAGTATATCAAAATGCTCCGAGCGTTTTCGTTTCATCAAACCATTCCTCAAGTGGTGGAAATCAAGATCCTATGCACAATTCCATAACAGCTTGGGTGGAGGTAGGTCAGCCGCTTCACTCTATACTAGATATGTTCACCTCACCTGTTAGAGATATCACAAGCTGTTAGAAATCCATTTTAAAATGGAGAGAATTTACCATGGAGGTTTATGATTCATGAACACATTTTACAATGTAACATGAATTTTCTAGGCTTTGACGTTGCAGGACGTAGAAGGACCATTTCTATTAATTTGGACTATCATTTTTTTTAACAGCGTAAGAATGCTCACGTCGCATGGAATTAAGATAAAGATTCGATCGAGGTCATTAACTCAATGAGACACTTTTTGAAATACAAAAGTAACTCTGTGCTGAAAAACAATATAGCAATCTGTGAGTCAACTATCTAAATAACATACCATTCAAAGAGCTCGGGTCTACCTCTCTGAATAACGTTATTGGTTTTTTTCGTTTGTTTAAACTGCATCCGTGGCAGTCTAAGTTTTAGTCGCACAATTACGCAGGTACAAGGATTGTGATAACAAAAGCGAAGTCTAGGGAACAAACAAGAAAAGCATAGAACATTTCATGTGTTTGTCTTATTTCACAGTACATCAACACCACAGGAGCTCGAGTCTGTGTAAAGGAATTGTATGTGTCAAAGTATGACCCGCTCTCCATATCGTACACTGTCCTGTCTGGTAAGAGTACAAAAAACTTTTTTTTTGTTTTTGTTTTTGTTGTTGTTGTTTCACGTACAAGTAATCAGTCAGTTAAGGAAAGAAGACGAATAACTGTTCACTGAATAAATCAATGGAAATGAGCAATGTACAAATATACAGATTAATAAAGAAGTAAAACCTAAAAATTGGATTTACAACCAAATTGGGCTAACTAATGTAAATATGTATATTTTATTACTCTTGTTTCAGGACAGTATGGAGTGGGGGGGGGGGGGGGGGGGGGAGTTCGGGTGTTCTCTGAGTTTTTTTAAGGCTTTCCGTAGATGTTTCTTTATTAGAACTATTTTGGTTAAATTTAGTAACTATTTGTTTCCATCATCACGATATATATTGTAATAAAGGATGAGACAACAACTTTTAATTTAACCAACAATGCCATCTGTGTTTTTAATGTCTGCCGGAAACCTATCAAGAAGCAGCAAAGTATTTAAGTATATGACATTCTTCACGTTGGTTGTGCAGGATTTCTAATTTGTAGAGTTTTTTTTATGTAAAGTTGAGTTTTGAGCACCATTCAGGGTGACGCACATTTTTGCCACTACTTCGGATGACGATACAGTCCTTGCATTCGCACTTCCCATACCCACATCCCAGCAGTGTCATAACCCGATAATACAGCCCTTTCTTTGCAGAGTACGTCATAAGCTATGCATTAACCGAGGAGGACGAGTTTGGTTGTTTGTATAAAAGTTAAGGATACTTCCTGGGTTCGCGGGTGTCCTTTAGAAAAAAATTCGTACGCGCGCAAGTTTTAATAAACCTCTAACAAACTATATATCATTATAAAGCTTAATAAATGTAGTTTCCTATAAAAAATATAATTTAGCGATTTTTCCCTTTTTTAAGTGCCAGGAGCCAGTAGAACCTCGAATCGACCGATGGTCGTTCCATTGAATTAATCGGTTATCGAACGCCGCGCGAAGAACGAAATCGCTGCACAGTGTTATTCACAAGGTATCAATCAACAAAAAGGTGTCAGGCTTTTTCGAAATTCTGATTTGTTATTAGATATCCACGTCTAAAGTTTGAGTAGCAAAAAATATTTGAGGCGTGTTGCGTAAACAGTCGCCACGGGAAAAATATTTTGAAAATCAAAATTCCCTGACACCTTTTTGTTTGTCATTATTCCTCAAATCGTCTGGCCAAATTTCACGACAATCCGTCAAAACTACATACCCTATTAATTCGTTCAAAGTCGATAAACTCTGCCAAAATTCAAGTGCGAGTTTTCGCTCGATAAAGGTTTGCAAGAAAAACAAGCCTCCACAGGAGATTATTACACCTCATTACGTGGCGAGCCAATCGAGCAACAGGACCCCATGGCGTCAACAACAATAGCACAGAATTTCGCGGAAAAAGTATCGCGTTGCAGACACGTTTAAGGCCATGTCCACACGTATCCGGAAATTTTTTTTTCCGCAAATATTTTTTTGCGGATGCGAAAATTTTCGCGTCCACACGCAGCGTATTCGAATCGTTTTCAGCCGTCCACACGTATGCGATTGTATCCGGAAATTTTCTGATTTGCTCTAGTGCCCAGTTCTAAAATTCTCTCTCCATTCTTCTTCGATCATTGTGCCATTGATAAAATTGTCCCACCATGCGCTTGTCCTTCCTGGTCGCGTCCAGAATCACCTTCGGTGATGGTTCGCTCCTTTTTTGACTTTATGATGCCCACTGTTCATTGATAATAATCTCAAAACATCCTGTCGATCCCTAATGTATTGGTTGTGTAAATTTATCACAGCTGCATTTATCTGAAAGCATGATATCAAACTAGAATCAGAGCAACTAACAAAGAAGCTACAACCTTGCTGTACGCCATGTTTGTTTATAATGCTCGCCGTGAAGACTGGATCCAAGAGAATGACGAAAGCGTATTCGAAAATTTCCGGATACGACCGTCCACAAGTATACAAGTATACAAGTATATCGGATAAAAAAATTTCCACTCTGGAGAGCGTTTTCGAAAATTTCCGGATACGGCAGGAAAATACGCTGGATAAGTGTGGACGCAAGCCGTATTCGTAAAAAAAATTTGCGTTTTCACAAATTTCCGAATACGTGTGGACGACGCCTTAGACTCCGCTGTTGTGATTGAGCGAGATGGGAAAAGTGGCGAAAGGAAAACGTAAAAATCAACCAGGAAAACGGGGAAAAACCAAGGCTAACGAAACCGAAAGCGCGTCAGCGGAGAGTTTTAGGAGTGCACTGATATCAGAGATGAAATCTTTTGGGTAGGTTGTTCGTTTTGATTGCTTGTAATGTAATTTACGCTTCAAGCTAAAGCGATTATTCATTTCGTATCAAAGGAAATGTATAATGAAAGAAAATCGCATTTTTACTGTTACTTAGGTACGATGGTGATTTCTTCGTAAGAAATCTTCAAGATAGCGTGGAGCGAAGCAAAAAGCGAGAGAAAGGGCCACGCAGAACGCGCTATCTCCAGTATTACACGTGGGCTCATGCGCTTCTGGTGAGTTCTATTTCATCGGTCTAATTCTTGCTGATTTTATGTTTCATTACAAACGCGCCGTAAAACGTTATTTGGATTTTTTCTCGCTGCAGAAGAAAGAAATCGGCCCAGAGGATGCAGAATATGATATTTGATACTTTCACAGGACGCTTGCAAAGTTACCCTGCAGGACTTTTGCACGGCAATCGACCTAAATGTATTTGATCCAATAACAGTGGATAAATTTGAAGGCCGCTGCTCCAGTTCTTCGTGATCACCTTCGACAGAACCGTTAACGTCGACTACAGTTTCTTGGTCGAACCAAGAGCCTTTGTTGCTCTCTGCAAGATCACGTTTCCGATCTTCGCTGAAACCTATCTTTCCCTTTTTCTTAGGCCCTGGCTTCTTCCGGGATTTTATCCACAGGCTCTTTTCGTTTTTTGATGACTTTTCCATGTGGGAAGCGCGAAGAATATAAAATTCGAAGTGAGAAATTTTCTGCATGCCCAATGTAAACAAAATATGCTTATTTCTGAAATAAGAGCTCTCGGATGAAGCGTTTTGCCGCGAAAATTCCTCTGGGGCGTCTCGCACTAAGAAGATTATGACACCTTTTTTATTTGTTTACTTTTATATGGAAATACGTTTTCCTAAATATCTCGCGCTTTTTTAAATATTTTTCATTTTTTTTTTTCAGTAAATGTTAGATAAGATCCCCAAATTCTATTTGGTCGAAAAAAATGTTTTTTCACTTTTTCATCCTATCGAACCCAGGAAGTACCCTTAAGATTACCCTATTTCAAATAAATAATGACTAGCCAAGGTAATTAATAACTAACACAGCTGAATAATAACAGAATTGGTTGCCTGGTAACAGAAAAATTTCCTAAGGAGAAGTTACCACTGAATATTTTTTTCTTCATGTCCTCTGTTCATACAGACATATGCCGACCAGGCTGGAGTTACTTTAATGGTTACTGCTACTTCACAAGCCGCGCATGCGCCTCATGGCTGACCGCTGAATCAAACTGTTCAACAATGCACTCAGATCTAGTGACCGTTCACAATCAAGAGGAAAATGTCTACATCCAGCATCGCAATAACGGCGAACGAAGTTGGATTGGTTTGAATGACAGAAGTGTTGATGGATCGTTTGTTTGGACCAACAAAGAAGTGAGCAGCTTTAGGTTCTGGGCGCCGAGACAACCAAATAACTGGAGAAATGAAGACTGTGTGCACACTTTGGGTGCAAAGCATGGTTATACTTGGAATGATGTGTCTTGCGATAATTGCAACAACTTTACTTGTTTTACAGGTACAGGGAGAACGACTTTATTAGGCATTTCTTCTAAGTAGCATCGTGGAGATAAATATATTTGATAGCGTTTTTTAAAACTTTAGATAGGTAAAACAAAACATCCATCTGGAAACGAATAATTGCCTCAAATGAGCCCTTCTCAGAGTGTTAATGATTTGCATTAAAGGAGTTAACATTCAGAAGGAGAAATCAGCCATTTATCTGCGAATAATTGACGTCACGGATCATATCAGCTGTCACATAAATTTTTAATTTTTGTTCAGTGACTTTATCGCGTAGCCCAACCGCTCACGCAATATAAACAGCATACAACCCACAATGCCTTTATCCGCTCTGACAAAGGACTACCAGTAGACGTCAGTATCAAATTACTTTATCAACTCTGTTCACAAAACCAAACATTCGTTTACGCTTCCGTCCGACCACAATCTCATTATAAACCAGCCCCCTTATCCAGTGAACTCTGGCCTTCCATTCCAAATATTTCCCGGTGAATTGCTAGAACAGAAAAGGTCATGGAGTTTTGTATCGTTTGGACAACATAAAAAGAAAGTTATGAACCCTGAAAGTAGGCCCTGGCAGATTCTACCCCCCACTGGTCTGTATGGAGGTTAATGTTGTTGTCTTTGGTTATATCTTTCCAGACCTAGACGAATGTACTACAAACTCCTTTGATTGTGACTCCAATGCTGCTTGTCAAAATACCAAGGGCTCGTACACCTGTAATTGTAAATCTGGCTATACAGGAAATGGCAAGATTTGCAATGGTAATAAATTGATAATGGTGGCACAGAAAAATTGTAAAATGTAATTGTCGTTCACATCCACATGGAACTAGAATGGTGAGAATGCTTTCACCGAGAAGATGACAACTACGTCGGTAAAATAACGAGGACGAGGCTTAAAATAATTATAACCGAGTTATGCTGGCGATCAAGAGGATGATCATATAAACAAAAAGATGTGCAGTGAAAGCGTGGAAGTTGTATCAGTCATATTATATAGCACACAATTCTAACATTGAGTCGTACACGTAGACTAGTGTCATTCCAGATCATTTTGTCTGCAAGTGACAGGGACCACTAGAAATTCTGAGTTTTTTTATATGTTAATAATCCAATTGAGTGAATCAACAGCAAGAACAAAAAGAGGCGAGAAAAAAAACAGGCCTTTAGAGACTTTCCCATATAGAAAGAAAAGAACTTGTCTGGTGCAGCTTACGACAGTTTTCATATGCAACGTTTTCTCTCATTACACTTTCATAGATATTGATGAATGTGTCACCAACTCCCACAGCTGCGGTGTTAATGCTTCGTGCAGCAATACCGACGGATCGTACACATGTGCATGTAAATCTGGATTTTCAGGCGATGGAAAGACTTGTACTGGTAAGCTACTTTAATTTGCACTTTACTTATGTTGGGTATTTAATTTCTTTTTATAATTGAACCTGCGTGCATGGGTGTAAAAATAGTAGGGGGAATATGTACTTAAATTACAGCAACTCAAAGAACTATCGCTGCATAGTACACAAGAAATGGAAGATAAGGTTGTTTGTATATCAGGTGTGCACGCGTATTTTATTAACTTATTTTTCAGGTGCTTCGTGTAAATTGTCCAAAGAGCAGAATAGAATACCCTGCATAAAATTGTGCATACTGACAAATGTTTTCGTGGACAACTAATTTTGAAGTTAACTGGGTCCTCCAAACATTACGCGAACTTTCCATACATTAATTAGGTGTTTTATATCCCAAACAACAACAGCACCAGCAACAGCGATCATAACAACGAAAGCAAGAACAGTGAGAGAAATGACAAAAATACAATAGTGCAAAAAAAGCAGAGGAATATTAGGACGATTTAACGAGAGTGCAAATTTCATATGAATTAACCATAATCATTGAGACTTTTCCTCATTACATTTTTGTAGATATCGATGAGTGTTCTACCAACTCTCATAGCTGTGATGTCAACGCCGTGTGCAGTAACACCTATGGATCGTACACCTGTGCATGTAATTCTGGATTTTCGGGCGACGGAAAAACATGTACTGGTAAGCTACTTCTAGTCTGATCTACTATACTAAGGGAGTAGTATCGTTTACATTTCCATAACCCAACCTTTCTTAATCTCTCGCTAAACGAAAGCTTCAAGACAAAATGGACTGTAAGCACGCCCTTAAACACTTAACCAGAGCCTTGGTGGCGGTCATCAAGTAATCGGGGAGCAAATTTCAGAAAGCTTCATTAAATTATTTATTAACTACTTTATTTCTCTCTTTGCTACATATACTGTTACTCACGTGTTTCCTCAAAAGTAAGATTACTGAACTATAACAACGGCTAAATTAAGACAGCGTTTACATGAACGCGGTTTCAAATCTTCACGGTTTCATGCCCTTGAAACCGCATGGAAAACGATACGGTTTCAAAGCGTTTACACGGTGCCAATCTCACTGTTTTCAAGTGCTTACGTTATGCCGATCTCGTTCCCAAGCACTCATTATTGAGGAAGGGGATCTGGGTTCGATAATTACGCCGTTTTGGTTTCTTTTTGCCAACACACAGGTCACCAAAGCGTGATATAAGAGTTTGTATGGCGTTAACATTAAATCGAAAAATTGACGACAATATTCCCACAAACCCCCCAAAAATATATAATTAAGTCTGAAAAAGCTTACCCGGTGTGTTTTGCTGTGTTTCCAAGGCTTCACAGTGCATCCAAACGCCGTTTTGAGCGGTTTATCTCTCAGCGGCTGGTCCACGTGCATCACTGTGTTATGTTATGAAAGGTTGGAAACTTGAAGTAAAATTTCAATGTAATTTGACCCAGGCCTTCGTTGAAAACAAAGTTGATTTCAAATCGGTCGCCATTTTTGCTGCGGAGCGACCCGTTTCCCTGGAATGCTTGGTCATGACAAACTCACGGTCAAACCTAGGCATGAGTACTAAAATGTGCCCAACCTTTCATTAACATAATACAATGGTGTACGGGGACCACCCGCTAAGAGATAAACCGCTCAAAACGGCGTTTGGAAGCACTGAGAAGCCTAGAAAACACAGCAAAACACACCGGGTAAGCTTTTTCAGACTTAATTATATTTTTGTGGGTTTTGTGGGAATATTGTTGTCTAATTTTCGATTTAATTATAACGCCATACAAACTCCTATATCACGCTTTGGTGACTTGTGATAAACATGGCGAAAAATAGGGCACAATTCACATGGACGTATGGACTGACAACGAAGTAGAACTCCTGTTGAAAGTAGTTAACTAACTTGTATTAAACCAGCGCTGTACTCCATGCGAGGCTCCCCATTTTGAATCTTCGCGCCGAAGTGAAATTTCAACCGCGACCTTGGTTTCGGTAAAGTTCTCGACCGGCGTCGTGTAAATGAAAACAATGTGGTTAAAAATGAAACCGCGTTCGTGTAAATGCTGCCTAAAAGGCACTTGATTATATGTCAGTAATGAGCGTCTTGATTTAATTATTTTTATCCACAGATATCGACGAGTGCGCTAGCGGCGTTCACGGCTGCCACAATTTTGGTTCATGTACGAATACCTTGGGATCTTACAGTTGTTCGTGCAACCATCCTTTTGTAGGAAATGGAAAAAACTGCAGGCACTCTGCGTCAGGTGAGTCACAATGATCTAATATAATTGATTTATATACTTGAATCCTGAAAACAAACAATCACACACACGAAGTTCAAGAACAACGTGGAGAGGAGAGGTCCTGTTACTCGTTTTCATTATGCATTGAGTTTCTCCTGTAAACCAGAGATTTTGTATGTTACTATAAACTAAAACAGTGGGTAGTGCGTTGGCGCGCTCTGTTTGGCTACTGGAACTTGGTATAGCAAGTGCTATTTACCTCCAAAAAAATCGTGAACTTCGCGTTTATTAAGAGAAAAATGGTTTCACAGTCTCCTACCAATAACGGTAACAAACGAAGAAATTTAACAAATAAAGGGAGAAGCTGTTCCCGCTAACACAAAGAAGGCGGCAAAATTTGGTTGGCAGATTTTATAGGTTATGCTTGATCCATTTAAGCCCACATTTATCGATGAAACCTGTGAAAAAGCTTTTGGTTACAAAATTGTAATGGTTGACAAAAATCAATGATTTAAAAATCATCATTTTCGTACCATATTATCGCACTGTTTTAGTATATAGTAATACAACTATTCACCTTAGTGTCGGAGGCCAGTGGTACAGCTAGGCACCTGCACCTCGGTCAATAGTTGTTAATTATTTAACATAAAAAGGGCAGCTAAAACACGCAAATATTCTGTGACTGCATTACTGATAAACGTAATCAGAACGTGCTCATTCTAAGCTCTTGTTTATGTAGAAAGTTAACAAAGAAGAGATTATACAGGTTAAAATAATAATTATAATCATAATATTCATAATGATAAAGAAAAAACAGTCAGAAGAAAAGTCTTTATCGCCAGTGTAAATATGGGCAAACTACATGAACAAGTAAAATATGGTTGAACTGATTGGCAGAATGGTAGTTTCGAAAATGTAATTAGTTTTCTAGAAAGCAAAATGCTTCGAAGAATGAAAGAAGCGCAGGCAATGTACAAAACATTTAAAATATTCCCAAAGCATGGGCTCAATACTCAACTCTCAATTAAAAGGGCCCACACAAGTTGAGTCTACTGAGTGATAGTTTGAAATTTAAAATATAAGGAATTGTTTCTGTAACGAAACATTCAAATCAACTTTGCAATAATGCCACGAATATTAACATTTAAGTTAAATAAAAATCATTTTAAATTTACTACGGCCATTGCGTATTTTAAATCACATTGGTGGTTAGAATGCTTTTACTCTATCCACTACTGTAAGCACTCAACAAGCAATAAACAATCAACAAGCAAACAAATAAACAGAAACGAACAAGAAACGAAAAAAAATACCTCTAATTGCTTGATGTTATCCACATTGTTTAACACAATGGACTCCGGTACGTGTACTCTAAAATATCTCGATTAGACATTTTAAACCTTTAATAATCGTTAACTCATAACACGGTTTTGCAAGTGTGCGATGTTTAGGCGTGTGTGTCTTTGAGGAAGTGGGCTATCTAACTCCCTCAAAAGACAAAATACACATCTTTTCTTCGTATTTTTATCTTTCAATAAAACACGTAAGGCCACCTGGTTAAAATTTTAGCCCGATTCTGACCTTGCGTTGTTCATGCGTCGTACCAGCACGACCCTGAAAAACACCCGAAGTGAAAATTCAGAGTAAAATTACGCAAACCAGAAATAAAAGCTGCAGGAAACATTTGTTTTTGTCTCGAAATTGTGCGCGGTGACCTAGTATGCCACCTCAAATAGAATTTTTTAGGAGAAATGTATCTAGTAGAAATTTTTGTTTGTGAATAAAAAAAGTCTTTTTGAAATAACACAAGATCTATTACATACCAGCAACTGAGTTACTAAGCTGTTTATAGTTTGTCCACATGATCAGAAGCATTTTTTTTTTTGTAATCCTTCATCATTTCAAAAACACTACAACAACGAAAAAACCCTTACAACAAGCGTCCTTAAGTGACATTATCGCCGATGTAAGGTTTTTCGTTTGAGGTACCGAAAAATTACCTGCATAAAACCGTCGAATAAAATGTAAAAAAAAACAAAAAAAAAAACAGCAGCAACAATTGTCACAGGCCCATTTATTTACTTTTCGTGAGACACGATCTTGTTTGATGCTTGTAAGTGACCATATGTTCAGCAAAGTGAACGGTTTTGTGAGTATTCAACGCCACAAAACGACAATGGAACATTGAGTTTTTTCATAAATTGTAATGAACATGCTCATCCTTTTAAGCTTTATTATTCTCATAATGATAAATTCCTAGTAAAAAGTAATTAGCTATTTACTTTTTAATATGCCTACTTGTTTCAACTCTCTGACCTCCTTCTGTTCCTCAGAATGCCAAACCTATCAAATTTTGAACAGTGGAACTAGGAAAATAACCTACACCACTTATCATGGTTACTGTGACCATTCAATTAGTCAGAGATGGTATCGATTTGAAGGAGCTGCTGGCACAAGAATGCCTACTTCATGTACTCCCGATTGGAAGTGTGGCACTCACGGAACCAGCTGGCTGACCAACGGTCATCCATCGGTTGGCGATGGTGAGGTTACGAGACGTGTTTGCTTCAGCTGGAGTGGAAACTGTTGCAGTCATTCAGTTTCTTTCATCAAAGTGAGAAACTGTGGTTCCTACTATGTCTACTACCTAATCAGCACGAATGGCTGCAATTTTCGGTACTGTGGCACTGACTAAAATCATAATGAAGACATATATAGTAAATCAGGGAATCTTTGTTATAATATGATGGAGATTTTGATAGATTTAAAAAAAGAAGTAAAATTCGATATTTTTTGGACAACGGGAGCGCACGACAGCGAATTTTCCATTTTCTTCCATAACTTGGACCATGTTCCTATAAATTTAGTTTCAAGACATTTTGCCCTCTGTTTGCCTGTTGAAAAGGTTATAAAACAGAAAGTTTTATTTTTCACTTGACTTTTTCGTTAGGATTGCTGTCGTTGCTCCTTAAGTTCTCTATTGTCCGACGTCAACAAAAACAAAAAGCGATAAATGTGGTAGGGTAATTTTTTGTTGCTCTTGATGTATAAGTACAGGTAGAAGAAGTTATGTGGAAGTAGTAGCAGCAGCAATAAGTAAAAGTAGCAGAAACAGCAGCAGCTGTAGCAGTGGCAGTAGAAGTCTGTAGTAGTAGTAGTAGTAGTAGTAGTAGTAGTAGTAGTAGTAGTAGTAGTAGTAGTAGTAGTAGTAGTAGTAGTAGTAGTAGTAGTAGTAGTAGTAGGAGTAGTAGGAGTAGTAGTAGTAGTAGTAGTAGTAGTAGTAGTAGTAGTAGTAGTAGTAGTAGTAGTAGTAGTAGTAGTAGTAGTTTAGTAGTAGTAGTAGTAGTAGTAGTAGTAGTAGTAGTAGTAGTAGTAGTAGTTTAGTAGTAGTAGTAGTAGTACTAGTAGTAGTAGTAGTAGTAATTGCTTTATTTGCATGACCACAAGATTTACAGTATTGCAAAAGCTTATATAATCTAATTACTAACAAAAACAGTGTAAAGTATCATAACAATATATAATTAATTCTAAGTTACATCATCAATATCCAATAATAGCCTGTCACGTGTAATCATACATGAAGAAATAAACTTCATAACCAGTTTGTTTACATTATAGTCTTTAGAGTTCATCAGTAGTTTCACAATGTCTGATGTCGATTTCGTTTGAATATCAGGTATCATTTTACTTATGTCTTCATAGAATGTCTGCCTCTGTAAAGAGTAGCAACTACATTGAAACAAGAAATGAGTTTCATTTTCCACTTGATTTGATTGACACAACTGACATAATCTTAACTCTCTAGGAAGATGATCTTTCTGATATCTACCAGCTTCAATTCTGAGTTTGTGGTTACTTAATTTAAACTTAACTAGGTTTCGTCTATCAGGAAAATTTCTTAAATGAGTTAAATAATTAGACGAAGAGTATTCATTCTTGAAAATCTTATAGAACTCTAACTTTTTTGAGTGTTCAAGGTTGTGTTGCCAGAAACGTAGATACTTGTTTTTCATATTAGTTTCAATTTGCCTTATTGTCTCATTGCTAAAATTTTCAGGATTTAGATCAGATGGATAGTATTTTTCTAACATGCAAATAAAATTGGAGTAAAAACCGGAATTATAAATGGAGTGTAAATGTTTTGACATTAGAAAAGATTGCTTAACGATAGAGTCAATCTCCTTATTGTTTAGGTAAACAAAGTATTTCATAATTTTTTGGTTTATTGCAATAAGTAATGGATATCGCCCTAACTCAGCCCTACATGCTAGGTTAGAGGCTTTGTTGTTTACCTCCAAATAGCGTTTGCAAAACTTTAAATGTACTTTTTCTAATGGGGAAGTATCCCATGTTTTGAACTCCTGCTTCGTGTACATACCCCAAACCTCACTGTTATAGCTTAAGATCGAGAATATCATCGTGTCGAAGATCTGAGATGCTGTGTTGGGATTTAGTTTACTGAGGAGTGTGTGTTTTTGGATGTTAGAGAAGGCGTGCATGGCCTTTTCTTTTAAGCGATCTAACGCAAGAGTGAAATTTCCTGTTGGGGTTGGAGTTCCTAAATAAGTGTATTCCTGAACAATTTCAACAGGTTCGGTGTCTATTTTAAAATTAATGTCAACGGATTTCTTTGAGCGTTTCTGAAAGATCATTACTTTCGTCTTCTTAGGATTGATTTTTAGCATCCATGATTTGCAGTAAGAGGATAGCGTATTTAAACAGTTTTGCAATCCTGTTTTGGATCTCGACAGAATGATTAAATCATCAGCATACAGAAGTGAGTTTATTCTCGTTCCATTTGGGAGGACAAATGGATCAGAAAGCGCGTTTTGAAATGAATATGGCAGATTGTTAATATAAAAGTTAAATAACAGAGGACTTAGAATACACCCTTGACGGACACCCCTGGAGTACGAGAAAGATCGTGTTTTGTTGTCTCCAATTCTTATAGAACAGGAAGAATTACAATAAAGAGTTTTAATTAGATTGTAAAATTGTCCTCCAATGCCAGCACCGAGTAGTTTATAAAATAAACCAACGTGCCAGACGGAGTCAAAAGCCTTGCGGAAATCTACGAAACAGGCATAGACCCTTTCTTTGTGATAGTGAACGTATTTATCTAGCAGGGCGCGAAGAGTAAAAACATGGTCTGCAGTGCGGTTTTCAGGCAGAAAGCCAATTTGTGAGTTATGTAATATTTTGTTTTCTTTTAAATAAGAGTGTAGACGTTGATTTAAGATTGAGCAGAACGGTTTTCCGAGGCAACTTGATACACAGATGCCCCTGTAGTTTGTCGGATCATTATATTCTTGTCACCAGATTTGTAAATGGGGGTTATCAGGCCTTGGCACCATACATCTGGCATCTTTCCAGATTTTAGGATATGATTGAAAAGTTTGATGTAAAGAGGCATTAGTGTTTCAAGGCTCGCTTTGATCATTTCGTTCCTTATTCTGTCGGAAAAGGGCGATTTCTTATTCTTTAATTTTTTCACAGCTTGACGTATTTCCTGTTGAGTTATTACTTGGTCTAAGGAGTTAAGTTGGTCTTTTTGTTTTTCTAATTGTTGTAGCTCATTATAAATTTTTTCTTGATGTGTAGATGGTTTTGGCTCGTCGGAGTGTAAATATTGAAAGTGTTCTAACCATTTGTCTTCTGGTATTGAAGAAGGATTTTTGTTGGGGGATTGTATCATCTATCGATTTAAGACAACTCCATCGAGTTCTTTTGTTTTTTCTTTCTGAAAATTTTTCTTTTTTAAATCGAGGAGATTTTTGTACTCGTTCAACGTTTGGTGAAATTTTTCGCGTATTTCGGAGTTGAGAGGATCGCGATGCTTTTGATTTGAGAGTTTTCGTATTTCATGTCTTTTTAATCGGCATTCGCTATCAAACCATTTCTTGTTTGAAGCTTTCTTTATGCGTTTACGAGGCTTTTTTATTCTAATCTTGAGGCAAAGTTTTGAAGTCGCAGTTAAAATGTTTACAGCATCAGTTAACGAGGTGTTAACATCACCATCGTCTCGTTCTAAGTAGTTTCTGATAAGAATTTGAATTGGTTCCGTGCGCAACGTGTTTTTGAATTTTAAGAAAGAGTCGTTTTTCCAGTAAAACTGGCGCGGTAATCTCATTAACCGATTGCTAGAATTTGCTCTTTGAATTTCCCCTGCTGGTTGATTGGTGTTAAGATTTAACCACGCTAAGATAGCACTGTGGTCTGATATGGGGGATGGTTTTTCAACAACAAAGTTGGCAACGTCTAGAAATGTATGGTGATCGCAGATGATATAGTCAATAACACTTGTCCCGTTTGGTCCATGAAAGGTAGGTCTACCTAAGGTATCTCCATTGACCCTTCCATTAACTATCCTTAAATCAAAAGTTTTGCATATCTCAAGCAGTTTTTTCCCGTGAGTATTTAGAAAATTGTCGAAACTATTTCTTTCTGCTGGGTGGAAAGCTGGTTCTGACTGATCATTGGTGATTATATCGTTTCCATCTTGGGAAACTGTATCGGAGTATTTTCCAGTTCTTGAGTTAAAGTCGCCTAGTAGAATCACTGATCCCGCTGTTAAAAAACACAGTATATCTTGCTCAAGTTGATCGAATATCTCGGAATCGAAATATTTAGAGTTACATGGAGGGATATAAACCCCGCAAACGTAAAAATCCTTTGACGAATTCAAGAATTTTTTATCAATTTTAAACCATAGAAAGTTTTGATTTGTTTTTACAATAGAAATAGTTTTTTTGAAGGTTGCTTTTGTATAATAAAGCTATTCCTCCTGAGTACCGACCCCCTTTTCTTGATTGGTTAGGGATATCAAAGTCGCGACAATTCCAGATTTTAGTAATAACGCTCAGAAAATCAACATCTTTTAGTTTGTTTCCAAAATGTTTGGACGATAGTCCGTTGACGTTCCAAGCACAGAAAGATAATGTGCCTGGGGTATCAAGATGACCCGTACGAGTACTAGTGATAGATTGCTAGGTTAACTATTATTCATTTTACTGGTAGAAAGTTTATCCTAATTTAGCTTTTTAAGTGTCTCAATGTTCCAGATTCAATTGTAATGTCTATAAATATGATTTTACAAAACGTAGAAAGGATATGATATCCTGGGGTATCTGTATTTCAGGACAGGTGGGGGAACTCTCCTTGGGAGTTGTCGCCATCTTTGCAGCATTCGTGGCGGGAAACTGATGCTGTCCTTGTTGCCCCAAGTGTATTTGCTGCTGTTATGGTTCTCGGACTGATGGCTTGGGTGGCTGTTGCATCTGATGGTAAAAGGGCCAAGGTTGACCCTGAGGTGAACCGTTCTGCAGGACATGACTGTAGGGCGAACTCTCCTTGGGAGTTGTCGTCATCTTTGTAGCATTCGTGGCGGGAAACTGATGCTGTCCTTGTTGCCCCATGTGTATTCGCTGCTGTAGTGGTTGTCGGACTGATGGCTTGGGTGGCTGTTGCACCTGATGGTAAAAGGGCCAAGGTTGACCCTGAGGTGAACCGTTCTGCAGGACATGACTGTAGGACGCATGATGCATCATGCTAGGGGGTTCTGGAGATACCACGTTGTTTGGGGGATCTTGAACTGGTCTTGGAGGAGTATGCTTCTTGATTGAAGGCGACCGTGGATGGCGTCTTTTAAATTTTTGGCGAAGAGTCCAATGTGTCTTTTAAGGATGTGTTTGTTATCACGGAGGAAATTTGTGCCATTTTTGAAAAGGTTGTCGTGCGCGATCAATTGTACACTTGGAAGTTTTGAGCAGCTTGTAATTAGTTGTTGATTAATTGAGATGATTGTTGAAGGTGAGATATCATTTCGAGGTAAGAGTGTAAAGGAAAGGATTTTGCTCGATGGAAATTTTGTTGAGGCCTCAGTAATCAATGTTAGAATATTGGAAATCAGTTCTTCATGGGAGGATCGCTCTAGATCGTTTGTTCCTGTGTGTATCAAAATCATGTGTGGAGCAGCGTGGATACTTTGTAGGAAGGAGCTTGCTTGCGTAATTAGTGGCGCTCTGACGTAGTTCACCTCATGTCGCGAGGAGAACATTTGTTTAGTATCTAGAAATTTGCCATTTGAGTCGCATAGAAAGATAACTTCGTTTGAAGGGGGTACAGGCTGATGCTGAGATGTGGTGATCTTTGCTTTATCTTGTCTGTTCGAATTGGTTTCTTGTAAGACGGAATAACCATTGGATGTAGGGATGTTTACAATTAGTAATTCGTCTTCTTTGCATTGTTTGGCTGGCGGTGTTGGAGTCGAGTTTCCATTTCCGTTCGTCGCTGCAACAGGGGGTGTCGATGGTGTCTGGCTTGCGGTATTGGTCATCTGAGCTCTCTCTGGTGTATGTGAATTCAATTTTTCAAATAGAGCCTTAACTTGTTCTTTAGGAAAACTGACCCCTGACTCCAGTTGCGTTTGTTTTTCCTTTAATTGAGCATTTTCTGCGACAAGTTGGAATTGTTTCTTTTGAAGAGTCTGATTTCCATCTTTTAATTTTGCAATCAGGATGGCGTGATTTTATAGTTGATCATTAAGAAGCTTGTTTGAATTTATTAAGTCGTCACAGAGGTCTCCTACATGTGATTTTTGTAATTTTGAAAGATGATCTTGTTGTACAGCTTTGTCTTTCAGTTGCTCAAAGTTTCCTTCGATGTTTATTTTGAATTGGGTAAATTCGGCTTCTAGATTGCCCACAGTTTTACGTAAAGTCGAAAGTGTATGCAGTCTGCTTGTCGTTAGTGTGAGGGGCTTGACGGGTTCTTGTCTAGATTTTGGTGTTTCTCGAGCTGTGTTGGGTGTTTCTTCTGCTATGCATTGACCAGCATTTTCTTGATTGGTGATTTCCTTATCTTCCTCTTGAAGTTCAGTGAAAAATTTTGGAAAGTCCGCGAGAAACGATGAAGTGTCCTCCGAGGTCAATGAACCATTGTCTGTCAAAGGTTCGAGGCTGTTAACAATTGCTAACAGTGCGGGGAATTCGTCACTGCTCCATTCGGCAAATTCCTTTCCTTGGACCATGATGCGGCCAGTTGAAATAAATACAGAAACAGTGACAAGTTGTTCTTCATTTTGCTCGTCGGCCGTAGAGATGTGTAGGATAATTTTGTCGCTCTTTGTTGCGCAACTGTAAGATTCTTGTTCTTGCCAAGACACAAGATATCCCATGGTGTTTAAATATTCATAGTAGCGTAGCGCAAACGTTTTTATCCAAAGTAGCAAACGATCTTCTGAGGTCTTGAAAGATACCACTTTGGCATTAGGTTTATAAGTGGATGAATCGATTTCCTCGAATAAAACCGTCTTCGATTTAGTCGTGTTAAATCTATCGACCAAATATCGGTGGAGATCTTCACATGGTGCCATATCGACCATACGCGAAGGCCTGAATCCAGCTTTTTTTCCTTGATCATGATCATCGGCGGCATCAAAGGAGGACTCATCAGGCTCTTCTGCCATTTAGATCGTCGTTGTCGTAAACTTTGTACCAGTATAATGAGTAGTAGTAGTAGTAGTAGTAGTAGTAGTAGTAGTAGTAGTAGTAGTAGTAGTAGTAGTAGTAGTAGTAGTAGTAGTAGTAGTAGTAGTAGTAGTAGTAGTAGTAGTAGTAGTAGTAGTAGTAGTAGTAGTAGTAGTGGTAGTAGTGGTAGTAGTGGTAGTAGTAGTAGTAGTAGTAGTAGTAGTAGTAGTAGTAGTAGTAGTAGTAGTAGTAGTAGTAGTAGTAGTAGTAGTAGTAGTAGTAGTAGTAGTAGTAGTAGTAGTAGTAGTAGTAGTAGTAGTAGTAGTAGTAGTAGCAGCAGCAGCAGCTGGTGGTGGTGGCGCGCCTTGTGACCTTTTCAGAAATGTCTCCGAAAAATTATTTGGGATTAAACATTAGGGTTCACTGAATTTGGTGTTAACATTAAAATAATTTTTTTTTTACAAGGGGGTTTTCAAAAACCGGAAGATTCCCATTTTTGTAAAGTGTAACTGATTAACCGTCATACAGTTAATTTCGTGTTTTTATATCTTTCTTGCTTTTCATTTTGATTACTTTTTGATTTTTCTGAAGTATCGCGCAGTAAAGAAATCCCTGATACGTGGAACTAATATGGCTGCCAGTTTGGAATGGTGACGTACTTCCCGCACCATTTCCATCATCACTCCTCGTATCGGGCATCTATCCTCTGAGTCTCATTTTTATTGCTTTCATACTTTCGAGGTTGTGGGGGGTGGGGGGGAGGTGGGGGTGGGTGAGTGGCTGGGTGGGTGGGTCTGGCCGAATACCCTCCCGGCCACCGAAGCACAAAAAAAGTTAATGATACGAAACGGTATTGTACTTATTACTGAAACATCGTCACAGCATTAAGCCAAACAATTATATTGTGGAGAATATGTGAACAAAAAGATAGTATCCAGCCGACAGGTGTGTTGCTCACTTATGATGCGACAGCGTAATAATAATCTTTACAAAACAACACATTCTCGTGACCTAAAGTGACTTAACAAAATATGTTAACAAATACCATGGGTATTTTACGTGATTTAAATGTGACAATATGGTCAAAATCATAGAACATAGAACATTGCCAACAGCAGGTATCAACAATTGCATTTCAACCAGGAGCCATAATCAGGGGTCAAGACGAACCATTTTCTGATTTACTGGTATTTTAAATTAAGATTAACTGGATTGTTAACTTATCCTTAAAGTGCCTATGAAGTAAAAAATTTTTTGTCACGGTTTGTTAGTTTATGAATTTCTCGGTCTGAATATGTGGGTTTTACTGAACAAAACCTTCTCAATCCGCAATTATGATCCCTGAAAGGTTCGAATTTAGCGCCGGAAAGTGTCTCCATCAGCGCGCGGCCAAAACGATCGTATTACAAGGTTGTGACGTAGAAAATACTTTGGAACACACGAGTGACATGGCGGCGAAGGGAGTTTTTTCGATCTCGGCGACTTATTATGCGGCTGATAACTCCAATATGACAAACTGTGCGAAAAAAAACTGGCATGCCGAGAATATGCACACATTACTTCCCGAGAGACGAAACTTTACGGCAGAAGTAAATTCGGTTTGCCCGAATTCACAGGAAAGATTCAAGCCATAGCTCTCGAAAGCGAAAGACAACGATGATCAGCTGTGGATATATTACACTCAGACTCTCATATCTGTGATAAACAAACATCCTGCCATCTTACTGCAGTTAACATAACATGAGCATGCAATCACCGGTTGAGAAATCCACGGATCCTCAGTCTTGGCAGATGACATAAATTTATTTAGCGCTTCCAGAAATCTTGCTTTATTCGAGCCGATAAACCTAAACAAATGCCACAGAGCTACAATTGTAACCGGGAATTGTAGCATACGCATTGTCATGCATATGGAAAACTAATCCTAACGAACAGTAAGAAAACCTTCAGTCAGTATATTTGAGCATTTCCCCTCACGATCACGAGCGGTCACACCACATTTTGATCAAAAGGGAAGAATCTTTTATACAAGAGAGCAAAACTACGAAGGCTTTTGTCAACACAACAGACACACAGCGGGAGTCGCTTAGCCGGGTCTGTCAAGATCTTGCGTAAGCGTGTTGGTCATCGCAGAAAATTCATCATGTTTGTGAGTTAACTGATGCGCTCGATCTGAAGTTTAAAAACTATTACTTCCATTAAAAGTGAGTTTTTGACCGGCCTGTGCAATTTCCATTTATAGCATCTGTGCTCTCTCGCATTCTCAAATCGAACAAAATCGAGTTTGAAGAGACAATTTCTAGCAAACAGAACTACGTAATTCTTCGCCTTTTCATTTCGGCAAAATATATCCAAGTACTAAAAAATCATTCATCGAAACGTCGCCTTCGAATCGAGCGCACAGAACGGTAGCGGTAAGGCCATCTTGATCTTCGTCCTCGTCTTATATTCTTGAGCTGTTCGACGCCAGTATGATCCACATCGGAACGATTGCAGCAACTTACATTTTGTCTGAATCGCTTGACTCTTTCAGATATCCGTTGGAAAAGTTTCGGTAAAGGACATTACTTCGTTATTGTCCGACATTTTTTTGGGGAGAAACCTTGAACACGAAATTTTCGCGATAAAAGTATTAGGCGATTCCGTGTATTAACAAGGCGAGAAGTGTTGTAAACAAATCTCTGAGGCATTTGCTACGTCATCAAACGCTAAACTAGTTCCCAGTCCCAGGGACACTATTTTTGTCATTTTGGGCTACTTTGTACGACTAAAAAAGCACCTTATTGTTTTTTCTACCGCATTTCTTTTATAATTTCGTAACTAAGACGTGGTAAACTCTAAAAAAACGCAAAAAAAAAATTTACTTCATAGGCACTTTAAGTGATGATATCATTTATTCATTATCTTAAGTGTACGTTTAGTATTTTAGGCTATGATTTTTTAGCAATTAGGTATATAACGTAACATATATGTCTCACTGCACTGCATTTAAGCAAAAAATAAAATCTTCATAGTTTCCTTTAGGTCTCCTCGCCATTGTTACATCTATTTTTTCTTTTCTTTTTTTTTTTGTTTTTTGTTTTTTGTTTTTTTGTTTTTTGTTTTTTGTTTACATTATATTTGTGGTGTGGCAAAATAAACGTAAGATTATTAAAGTGCTATCATTACTATTTGGGCATGAGAAGAATGCGAGTCGAGGAGTTGCGAATTGCGAGATGCAAACCTAGGAAATGAAAATACTTCTTTTCCGGGATATTTCTGGACAAAATAACGTACCAAACAAATATTTCAGAAAAAAAGACCAATAACCCCTGGGTGTGTACTTTCATCTTTTATGGAGTTAGTTTTAATGTATCTGCTTAGTTGCACCGAGAGGGTTACCTTCTTGAGCAAAAGAAGTGTGAGGGTCCCAGACTAGTGCAAAATATTAGACGAATACGATTATGTAGTTTTCTTTTGGTACCTTTTAAGGGTAAATTTAACTAAGTACCAGCAGGGCAAACGTAGTTAATCCCTTGTGCTTTTGGGGGTTCTATTTAAATCTTCCGACGAGCATTCCCTTCACTTATATATATAGAAGTGCCCATGGCTTTAAATTTAGTTATTAAAGAAATCCACCGTAAACTCCACACCCGCTACAAATAAAAGAAGCATCGTTGGTTAGCAAAAAGAAAAATAAATAAATTAGAGGCCCCATTAGGGGTTATAGGAATGGGTATTGGGTGGGAGGGACAATGAGATACAGGATATTGAGAAACGAGATTCGGGACACAATCCCCCTTCCTCAATTCTGCTATTGCCTATGTTGCTCTATTTGAAACATAATCTACCTTGGAGTATAAATCATTTTAAGCTATATTCTGCTTGAAAAGTCACCTGCCATCGTTTACAGCTATAGGACATTACGTCGAGCACCACCTGGACATTCTCGGAAAACTGATAACAGTTTTAAAATTGACGCTATTACTCTGTGTCTTTCCCATTTGACAAGAACAAATTTTGATCATAATTTGAGAAGTTAGTCCAACCCTTTCCGATTTTTTTTAAATCGTTTTCATATGTCTTGGTTACCAGGGTTTAAAACTCTGTAGGAGTGGAAAAATGGGTACGACATCACTCATTAGTTTTTTCTTTTTTTTTGAGATCGAAATCACGATGGCCAAGTCGCGGTAGTCAAGGAAGATTCAACATTCGACCATGCCCTACTAGATTGACAAAATAGGGTGTAGAGAAAAGGTGACTACAGAATAAAAGCAATATTCATTACTTTGGTCTGCAAACTATTCCTTCAAGCGTTTCTTTAAAGGCATTTTGAGCCCTCTTCGGAACAAATGTTTTCTTTTGCAGAATTATTATCCTCAATAAACCAGCCCCTTAAAAGGGGCTGTGGGTGAGCGTAGATTTACACAAAATGGTAAAAGTCGAAATGTAGAACAACACACTTAATAAATTAAAAGTCCTTTATTATCAAATTCATACACACTCACAAGGGTTTTTTTTTAACTCCTTCGAAGCTGAAGACCACCTCTATTGCGATGACAAAAAAAATGATATTACGTACAGAATATTGATTAATAATTCAGTACGAAAAATAACACACTCACGCTTAATATTTCACTATTTCTTCCTTCTCATCCAAACTTCACCCACCATATGTTGGCCATTTTTAGGTCCTAACAATTGCCTGTCTGAGATATCCATCTACAACGTGTTACGCGTCTGTAACTGAATGGGTCAGCTTGTAATTTAGAGGAGTAATTCGCCTGATTTTATCAGCCCCATTATAGGTCTATTCACATGGATTTGAAGACAGACTATTCTACCAGGGGTATGGAATACTCAACAAACAAGTGCCGAGAACATACTCGGACGGATAATTTTTCATACGAATCATTCTTCCAGAGAAGTTATCACGTGAAGCGGCCATTGCGGAGAGCAATGAAAAGGAAGGACATGAAAAGAGTCTAAAAGTAGGCGGGTCTTCCCTTGCTTTTAATCCTTCTTTCAATTTGTGCGCTGCCCGACCCTGCTCTCTATAATTTCAATGCCTGGGATGACTTAATTGAATGTTTATTACTGCCGTTTACTTTGTTTAAACCCAAGCCGAATTTGACTACGAACTGGTCTCAAACACATTTGGTATAACAGCATTGTGTTCCACAAACCATAAGCCTTGAAGGTCAACACACCATTTCCACGAGAAGACCATTTTACAGCAAGTACAAGAAATTTACTTGTTTAAGATATAAATTTGGTAATCCCACTGAGGTTTAGAAAATAACGAAAAATAGACCACGAGCAATCTTTTTCTTTGCTCGAAAATCCGCGGTGATAAACGCATAAAGCTGGACGACACGATATTTGAGGGGCGGGTAGCGAATCTGCGAGTAGCGCGGGAACCGGAAGGCGAGCGCGCTACAAAGTTAGCCGCTCGCCCCTCGAATAAGTCGTACCCGCTCACTTTTTTTTTTGGTTCTTCCCGCCATTTTTTTTTTTTTTACCAAAAGGGAGAATGCTCGCAGTCTAGACGAAAAACGAAAAATTATTCTTGTAGTGTTAACAAAATGATGTTAATTATCTTAAAAATCGTCTATGGTGACCAAAATTTCAACTCTCCACACAGTATTACTTAATAAAAATGGAGGTCACGAAACCAAAAAAAAGTATATATCATTTAAAATAAAATTTTTCCAAATTAAAAGACGTTGTAGTGTCATAAATAACCTATCAGCTTAAGGAGTAACAGCAAAGGTAGCGCCAACGAGAGAGTCGCGCTGTTTGGATTTCTTTAAGCCAATTTAGACTGTACAACTTTAGCTTACGACTGTCGCATGCGGTTTCTAAAGCGCGCGCTGCTCGTGTCATGCATGCAAAACAAATCGCGCACAACTCTCTTGCCTATACCTACGATTGTCGTAGGATTTTAAAACATGTTTTAAAATCCTACGACATTTTTTTGTGACGTACACGACAGTCGTGAGCGAGTTGTAGGTTTGATTTAAACGAAACAATTCATGTCGTAGGCCTGTCGTAAGCTCGTCGCATGCGACAAAGTCGTACCGTGTAAATCGCCCTTTTTGCGAGTGTTTTCTCGTTCAACGTTTTCATCGTGAGAGAGTCACCAACGAGATGAGTTGAAACTCACTCAAATGCTCGCGCTCTCAAAAAGACTGCTAATGGTCATGCCACGCCACTGGGCTCATTTAGATTTGTGTAGAAGTACAGGACTGAGTACGAGCAAGACTTTCAAAACTTCAAACCACTCAGGTTCCCAGGACTCTGGCTCTCGATAAACAAGGAGACGTAGTGCTCGAATCTAAAGGACCCTAATGTCTATTGGAGAAATGTACTAAATCATCCTCTCTTGACTAAATTCATTACCAGCCCTAACACTGCCATTGTTTTGCTAAGTAATCCTTTCATTTGTAATGCTCTCGCTGCCATCGCCATGCCGTCAAAGCTGCTTACGATCCCAAACTAAGCAAAGAGACATTACTTTAAAATAAGGACCAAGACGCAAAGCTCGGTAAGGTTACCCGGTACCTTCAGAGGTGTCTCGCGTTTGAGCGATGTAGCGCGTCCAGTTTAAACTGTAGATACCTAAGCCCCCATATCAAATTAAAGCTTATAGAGCTGGCTATCAAACTATACCAAGAATTTTGAAATGAAATGAATGTCGAATTTTTTACGACCTCTTATTGCGAGCGTCCGAATCACCTTTTTAAAGCTACAAGTCAAAGTGAATTTTGTTTTTTGTTAATTAATTTAATTTGCTCCTCAGTTTCCGGCCCCAAAGCGCCAAAAAAACGTGTCTGCGTTTTGCCATATTCAATCGCAGTGAAAAGTTATAAAGCATTTTCGAATTAGGATTAAAAAAATGTGGAGTAGTCGTACAAAAATCGCTCTCGGAGAAAAAATATTTCGAAATAAAATATTCGCAGAAACGTTTTTCTTTTTTATATGTTAAACTAGCTACTGTCCAAATTTGAAGGCAAACGAACAAATTCCTTTTGAGTTTTAGCTCTTTGAAGTGGCTCCTCCAAGTGAAAAAAATTTATTCGAGAAAACAGCCCAAAAAAATTACGCAATTCATTCTATTTCAAAATTCTTGGTTTAGTTGGATAGCCAGTTTTATAAGCTTTAATTTGATATAAGGGTTCAGGTATCTACAGTTTAAACTAGACGCGCTAAATCGCTTGGACGCGAGACACCTCTGAAGACACCTCGGAAGGTACCGGGTAACCTTAAAAGCGGAAAAATTCTTAAAGCACCTCTCAGTTTATTTTCGTATTTAACGAATTTTGGGAAAGAAGCTGTGAAGGGGTGACCTTTCCTTACTAAATACCCGTCAGACGGTAATTCCGTCTTAAGACGAGTTTTTCTATTGTAAAAAATGATATAAACATATAATTTAAATTTAGCAACTGAAATCCCCGCTTTTTCTAACCTACGTATTTGTAAACTGACTTAAATGTTACAACTATTAATTCAAAAAGCACTTTATTAAGTACAAACCCTAAGCTGCCCCCTTGACCATTGCCAGAGCCAGGGCCTATTTTACCCACAGGGAGCCCATACAAACTATGTGACCGTTTGTATTTTGAATTTATAGAGGCAATGTATGGGAATATCGAAAATCCTCGTATTATCGTACTAGATTGCGATAGATATTCTCATTAAACATCAAAGTAAACGTAGTTTTACCTTAAATGTTGTGTGTTGTCGTTCCTGAGGTTGAAGACGGCGATTTTAGCCATTTGAAGGGTTCGGCGTTGAACGTTCACTCGAGCGTAATAGAAGAGTGACAAGGGAGGAAAACTTGTTTTGAAAGGGTTCCAGCGCCGGAGCGATTTTTCCCCCAAAAAACGCATTGCTCCGATTTCAAACTTCACAGCATAAAGGTCAAAAGATTTCCGATTCTTCTCGTACCTTCCAATCGAAAATCCATCCAAACGGCCCGGAGCTAGTCCTCGAAGAAAATCAAAATCCCACAGTATTCGAGCGAGTGGAATGCGTAGTAAAATGCTTACGTGCCATTGTCTAACGTTGTCCAATCAGAAAGGGGCATTTAGCGGGACGGTTTGTAGCTGGCACGCAAGCATTTTGCTACGCATTCCACTCGCTCGAATACTGTGGGATTTTGATTTTCTTCGAGGACTAGCTCCGGGCCGTTTGGATGGATTTTCGATTGGAAGGTACGAGAAGAATCGAAAATCTTTTGACCTTTATGCTGTGAAGTTTGAAATCGGAGCGATGCGTTTTTGGGGGGAAAAATCGCTCCGGCGCTGGAACCCTTTCAAAACAAGTTTTCCTCCCTTGTCACTCTTCTATTACGCTCGAGTAAACGTTCAATGCCGAACCCTTCAGATGGCTAAAATCGCCGTCTTCAACCTCAGGAACGACTGTAAGAGAAGGGCTGCGCTACAGGACGCGTGTCGCCGGTTCTTCGTAAGGATTCAACTCCACACAAGGATCTTTAGGCTCAAATCTGATTGACTGTAATATCAACTCGAACGTACCTACACTGTACACAAAGTAAAACTACTTTGCTCGAAAAACGACAACACTCCAGCAATCACATGGTTAGCAGGTCCATGATGCAATGCGTTTAAGTCCCACGTGAACGGTGTCACGCCGTAACGCTATTTGAATCTGTAACACTCCCCCCTGTTGACCAGATTATCCACTACTGAGCTAACTATTTGTTCTGGTCAACACAATCCCTACATAACCGTAAGAAAACTACAACGATACGAAACTAAAGAGTTCCTTGGTTCAAAGTCATGTTAGCAAAGTTCGACACTGAATGTTCAATGTCAGGAGCTTGTCAGTGTTCCTTAGTTCAGATTCTCTAGCCACGTTTTTCTCCTACGGTCAGCTTCTACTGCTGCTGCTCGTCTTGGGCGGCTCTGTCTCGGCTCGGGCTGTTCAGGTCTGGCACAAGGGACTGATGAATCAGGAACAAATCTGGAGATTGCTGCGGGCTCAGCGACCTGGCATCGGATTTCCAAGGGGTAAAGGCGTTGCACCGGACGTCTGATTGTTGTGCATTTTTCTCCCTTGCTTTGGACTCGAACAACAGCTCCTCTGATAGCTCCATCAGCTCCTGCAATGAGATCTTCAACCTTGCCAACCCGCCATTTTCCTCTAGGTTGATCTTCGTCATGAACAACAACTACATCTCCAGTGGACACAGTTCTATCAGTGTTCCCCTCAGTGGCAGCATAACGATGAGAGTTTCGCAGTTCCACGAGATATTCTTCTCTCCATCTTTTCCAAAAGTGGTTCATAACATTGCTCAGATGCTGCATTCTTCTATCTAAATCTTGTGGCTGAATGTCTGGGTTGTAGTCCGGGGTTTCACTAGTATTGCTGTCAGGAACACTCATCAGACGCCGTCCACACAGTAAGTGCGATGGCGTGATCGGTTCTTCAAGGTCTTCGCTTGACACGTATGAAAGAGGTCTGCAGTTTAGTATCATCTCAACTTCCACAACTACAGTCGACAATTCTTCATAGGTAAGTCTTGCTCCTCCGATAGTCTTCTTCAGACACCTCTTCACTGATCTCACAAGTCTCTCAAATATTCCACCCCACCAGGGTGCTTTCTCAAGGTTGAATGTCCACTTCATCTGTTCCTTGGCGAAGTGCTGCTTTACTCCTGGGTCATTCCACACCTTTGCGATTTCTCGTGCTGCAGGTTTAAAGGTACTACCATTGTGGGACACCACCAACGACGGTCGTCCACGTCGGGCGGTAAATCTTCTAAAGCTTCTCACGAATGCGTTAGCCGTCAGACCTGGCACAAGATCCAAATGGATAGCTCTCGTGACACAACATGTGTAAAGGCAGATCCACACTTTCTGTTGAGGACTGTTGCAATTTGAATTCTTCACGTAGAGTGGACCGGCAAAGTCAAGTCCGACATAGGTAAACGGTGACTCCTCCTTTACTCTGAACTCTGGGAGTGGCGGGGCCGGTGGAGCCTGGTAAGGTCCTCCTTCCAGTTTGCGGCATACGACACATTGATGCAATAGCTTTCTCACGAACTGCCTGCCTTGAACGATCCAGAACCTGTCTCTCAATTCAGTAAGGGTAGACTTGACACCACTATGCATCACTCGCTTGTGGCTGTCTCGTACAATGAGGGATGTGAGATAGTGGCTCTTGTCCAACAGGATAGGTTGCTTAATCGACGTGGGTAGCTGCGCATTGGCTAAACGTCCCATACATCTCATGATACCTTGTCCATCGACGAATAGGCCAAACTGCTGTTTCCAAATTTCAAACTTAGGATTCTTGCTCAGCGATCTCTGTATTTCCTTGATCCAGAGGGTTTCTGCTAATGCAATGTCTTGGCTAGTTAATTGTACTTGTGGTGGAACCTCCTTCCGCAACTTCGACTTCATAATGTTTGCAAACTTGAGAACTAGGGCAGTGACCCTTAATAGTCGCGGTAGTTCACTGTAATCTTCACATCTGATTATCTGGGCTATACCAACGGCCTCAGCTGCAGCTAGTAGTGAAGACGAGGCTTCAATCCGCAACTTCTCCTTGTCTCCAACCTTCATTTCTTCTAGACATTCTTCTGGAAGCTTCGCACTATCAAACTCTTCTTCACTCGTTTCTTCATACTCGATGAGCCATTTTGGTCCGTCAATCCACAAGGCATACTCTGACATTTCTGAAGGGCTCATTCCTCTTGACGGAACATCAGCTGGATTGTTCTTTCCACGGCAATGCTTCCACTTGGTTGCCGGAACAAGTTGTCGAATCTCGTTCACGCGGTGCTGGACGAATTGTTTCCACTCTCTTTCTTCACCTTTGATCCAACACAGTGTTACCCTTGAATCTGTCCAGCAGGTCATTTCCGCAATTCCCACTTCAGGCTCTAAGGCTTCACAGACGTGTGTAATCAGTCTTGCCAGTACTAAGGCGGCAAGAAGTTCTAATCTTGGGATTGACTCGTGTTTCACGGGTGCGACTCTGGACTTCGATGCAACGAACTTCAGGTAACTTCCATTGGTTGTTGTGATTTGCAGGTAAATTACTGCTGCGTAGGCTTTGCAGGATGCGTCACCGAACCCATGGAGGCTACAACTGACAATTCTTTCGGAGACGCCTTGGAAATAGCATCTTAGTAGTGTAAATGAACTCATGTTCTGCAAACCAGTTACTAGTTTCTGCCACCACTTCAATAACTCTCCTTCTAGGCGGTCGTCCCAACCAATCTTGCGCTTGCAGAGTTCTTGAAAGAACAACTTGAATTGCAGAATTACAGGTGACAGGAACCCCAGTGGATCATAGAACTTTGCTGCAATGCTGACGACGTTTCTCTTCGTCGGTTCAATGTCTCTTGCAAGGCTTGCTATCTCTTTCATTTCAAACACAAATGTATCATTCACATAGTTCCAGCGCACTCCAAGCACCTTCTGCTCTGTACGAGTTGTATCCTCTACAGCTCCAAGTGTGCTCTTGGCATAGGTCTTGTCTTCTTCGGTCACATCCTGTTCAGTGACGTCTTGAGATGATTGCATGCGTTCAGGTTCAACGATGTTCTCAGATGTGACTGGGTTTGACATTCTTGATTCATTGCATTGGATTCTCTCCCTAAGTTCAGCGGAGTTTGACACAAATTTTCTCAAGTTAAATCCTCCTTCAGCGAGTCTGACCTTGGACTTCAAGTAGAGTTCGTAGCCGGCGTCACTCTCAGGGGCTCCAGAACTCAAGTCATCCACATAAATGGCGCGAAGAAATCTTTCCACGAATTCTGGATCTTCATCCTTGTACCTCTCAATGTGATACTTCAAGGTCGCATTCAACAAGAAAGGACTAGAAGAAACTCCGAAGACCACTCTTGTAAATCTAAGTATCACAATCTCAGGGGAATTCTTCTGTACGTCGTCCACCCATAGGAATCGCAACACATCTCTGTCCTCCTTTGCCATGCCGACCATAAGGAACGCCTTTTCCACATCACCAGTCAGAGCTACTCGATTCGCTCGAAATCTCAGGAGTATGTCAAAAATGTTTTCTGCAAGGGGTGGTCCTGCGTACAGACAATCATTCAGTGATGCACCTTCAGTTCTGGCAGAAGCATCGTATACAACTCTGAGCTTAGTTGTCGCTTTGTCCCTCCGTATGACTGCATGGTGCGGGATGTAGTGAATTTTACCAACGTCCCCATCTTCAGGCTTCTCTACGATTTCGATTATGCCTTTGCTTAGCTGCTCTCTGATAACTGAATCATACTCTCTTAAGATCTCAGGATCTTGGCGTAGACGTTTGAGTAGGTTGGTCAACCGCTTCACACTCAGATCATAATTGTCCGGGAGGATTGGATGCGGTGTCTTCCATGGCAGATGGACTTCGTACCTCTGATTCTCGAAGGATATCTTCTCCTCAAACTCTTCATACAAGGATTTCGGCTTTATGCCTAGTGACTCCAGTTCCCAGAATGTTCTTAGGTTTCCGTCAAGACTTTCATTCGTAACATCAATAGGCTTCACTGCACTCTTTAGAACATGCGTTGTCACGAGGTTGTTCTGCTGCCTCTCATCTTGTGTTGCTCCATTAACTGGGCCTGACAAAACCCATCCAAGCTTAGTGTGAATTGCCGTTGGGCCATCCTTCCCCCGTATCACTCTTCCAGAGACAAGATTCCAATAGTGGTCTGATCCGACAAGGATGTCCACAGCAACATCATTATCACCGGTACAGTGGTCAGCAAGATTGAGACCTTTAAGATGGGCGTACGTGTTGCCGGCCTTTGCAACGTACTGTCTCTGTAGGGGATCACATATGAGTGGTACCACGAAGGCAGACAGCTGAACTTCCTCACCATTCTCAGCAGCAACACAAAGTTGAACAACGTCTACAGATTGAGTGTGTTCATCCGATGATCCAAAGGTTTTAATTGCAATTGTCTGTCTCCTTTCAGTTGGCAAGTTCAGTTGTTCCCTCACTCTTGTTGTCACGTAAGACCTCTGACTACCGCTGTCTAGGATAAGTCTGGCTACGCACTGTCCTGGTTGACCAGGCTTCGAGACTACTGCCGTAGCTGTCTGGAGAAGAATGGGCGTTGATGTTCCAACATACAATGCTGTAGGATTCTCATTTGTATCGTTTGGCACTCTCCAAGAGGTCTGCTCATGGTTGGCAGTCGGAGGGGCATTTTTAACAGAGTGGGCCCCAGTTCCTTCACTGATACCAGAGGTACAAATACTGATGTGGTGACGACCACTACACTAAAAACACTTGATATTCGAAGGACAATTGCGACTAATGTGACCTCTTCTTAGACAGACGAAACATCTTCCATGCTTTTTCAGAATCTCCTTTCGGGCAGCAACATTGGTCACAGTAGTGCAGGAGTTAGAGGCATGATTCATCCTGCAATAGGTGCAAGTGGGTCCTGTGGCTTTCGTGAGAAGTGCTGTAGTGGTGGGCTTCATCCTAGGTTGGTCTCTTTTGAACGATTTTACTTCACTTGTCGATTGAGCAACGTCACGAACAGCTGCGCGTTCCCTGGCCTCCAATTCATTCTCAAACACATGCAAAATCCGATCTAGCTGCCACTCCTCATCCTTCACTTCTCTGCTGATGACTAGACGCAAGTCGCTTGGGAGCTTGTTCATGATAATGGAGGAAAGAAGAGTTCCATATGAGTCTGAAGGGACCCCCAACGATTTTAGACTTCTGACATGCGCCTCTAAGGTATCATAAAGGTGTCTCAGCTTATCAATGTTTTGGCTTGAATTGACCGGGTTAATACTGAGAAGAATGTCCATGTGTCTGCTTATGATTTGTTGCTTATTGCCAAATCTCTTCTTTAAAATGGCAACAGCTTCTTCGTAGTTGGTGGCAGTAAGGGACAATCCAGAAATGGCATCACTGGCTGGTTTCATAAGGAGTGAATTCAGGTAATTGAATTTATCAATAGCCGCTAGCTTCATATTGTTGTGGATTGATGACTCGAATGCATCCCAGAAGGTAGGCCAGTTACTTATCTCCCCATCAAATTTCTTCAAATCGAGTTTAGGTAATTTAACTTGGGAGGCAGAAGGTGATGGTGTACATGAACTTGCAGTAGGATTTGGAGATTCAACAGTGACATTTGAGGGTTCAGAATTACCAGAAGCACTTGCAATAGGATTAGGAGATTTAATAGTGACATTTGAGGGTTCAGAATTACCAGAAGCAACTTCCGTAGATACAGAAATGTGAGGGCTTACCGGTGTCTCGTGTTGTTCTGGTGTGTCCATGTTCTTCGCGGGGGGTCTAAATGTTTCCAGAAAATTATCGATTCTTGATATGCTGAGCTGTATTAATTCGCTTGCGAGATCTGCTTCTCGAATCTCGTTCTCAATTTCTTCGTCTTCCACGATCGACAGGATGTCTTCGTCTAGACCTTTCAGAGTTTCCAATTTAGAACGAAGTGATTCTCTTTGCTGGCGAAGCTTCGACGCGTGTAGAGCTTGCTTGCTCTGATCCAATTCATCGCTGATCGGGACATCCAATTGCTCATTGACTGTACAGGCGATTCGTTTCACGGTTGCTCGATGTCCTTCACGAGTTGCTTTCTTCCTTGCAAGGTTTTTGACTTTTGGTGGCATCGCTCAATGACTTCAGTCAAAACAAAGATCGAAGAATCCACAGTGTGCAGCGTAAAAACAAGTATTATCGGCTCCGGCTCGAAGTGACCATGTAAGAGAAGGGCTGCGCTACAGGACGCGTGTCGCCGGTTCTTCGTAAGGATTCAACTCCACACAAGGATCTTTAGGCTCAAATCTGATTGACTGTAATATCAACTCGAACGTACCTACACTGTACACAAAGTAAAACTACTTTGCTCGAAAAACGACAACACTCCAGCAATCACATGGTTAGCAGGTCCATGATGCAATGCGTTTAAGTCCCACGTGAACGGTGTCACGCCGTAACGCTATTTGAATCTGTAACAACGACAACACACAACATTTAAGGTAAAACTACGTTTATTTTGATGTTTAATGAAAATATCTATCGCAATCTAGTACGATAATACGAGGATTTTCGATATTCCCATACATTGCCTCTATAAATTCAAAATACAAACGGTCACATAGTTTGTGTGGGTCCCCTGTGTTTTACCTAGCCTGGGAACGGAAACGTAAATTCCGGCTGTCGCTTCTCTCAAGTGACATGGAAATTCAGAAACCATGCATTTTAGAATAAACAGCGGTTTGACGCTTGCCGTTTGCCGTAAACGTGAAGCTAAACCTCTCTATTATCGAAAACTGACCGTGAAATGGGGCGAGTAAAACAGGAATCCACTTTTAGCTCGCCCCAACCCTCACTATCTTTCCTGAAACTTAGAATAGCTATGATGGTGGAAGAACGCATTTTCAGTGTATTCTGCTGTTGAAGAGTACATCAGATACCAATATTCCAGTATAAAAATACAATATTTATGCTGAAACTGTAAATTCAGAAACCAGCGGCCAGAAAATTATGAGAATAGTGTGGAAAACATAATCTCGGTAATGCCAACAAAAGTTTGTAAGAGAGGGCGAAGGCTCTCAAGAAAGGGAATCGAAACAAGCACTGTAGACTTTGTGGCATAAAATTTGAGTCCTGGGCAGAACAATGTTGTTTCAAAATTTGCTTTCATTCGTGACAACGAGGGAGGAAAGTGCCACTCCGATGTTTAGCACAATCGTGCTTCCGTTAACAACAACAACAACAACAACAAAAAGTTTGTCTGAGTGTGCAAAACATGAAGTCATGAACTGAGAAATGCAGCGGAATTTTACCGGTTTGCCAAGAAACTGTTTTCTGCAACTGAAGATATGAAGCAGCAGAATCGAAGAAAAAAAAAATACAGCTCGTTTCAATCAAAATTATGCTCTGACCAGAACAAGAAACAATATACAATAAACAAGATAAAGATATTCTAAATAGCAACTGTAATGTGGAAGATATTTCGGAAAAACCAGAAACTCATATTTTAAAAATGTAGTAAATATGTATCCTAATGATAACGTCGCTGTGAGAAAATCGTTTGAGAAATTGGCGAAATCCCAAATTACAAATTTGGCGCTGAAGAATATGAAACCCTCAGCTAATCACGTGTTCGGTGCATTCAAGTATTCCACACAATGGAGGTGATCAAAATCGCTGAATATCCAAGTGCACTCATTTCACTTATTCGATCCTTGATGATGCTGTTCAACGGGGAAATCACGAGAATGGATGCCTGACCATCCAATCCATAGTCCCCAGGCGCGAACGAACATTTAACAGATGAGGTTCTTGCCATAACCGGTCGGCAAAACTGCCAGCACATCCTTTTCCTCGAAAAGAGCTCTTACTCCCACCTCTAGCTCCGGCTTCAACCTGACAAACAAGTAAAGATAAGCTTTTAAAAGCCTTCGATAACTTGATGTACTCGTCGCACGCCATGCTATTCTGTCAGCAATTGCTTCAATTGTCAATAGACGTTAATTTCTGTCGATATTAACCAATCAGAAATATCCGTTCGGCGGCGAACGGAGAAATCAATCGAAGGGGGCCTTTACGTTAGGCGTTCCCTTCCCCCTCTCTCTAGTCCACTTTGTTCTCTCACTTTTTCTCGCTCCCCTTCCACCGCCCCACCTCCCTCTCCAATTACGCCTGCTACGAAAGCTACATAGATCTAAAAACATTTGGGTGCTTTTTTTTTTATTCACAATTCTGGAATGAGAATGGCCAGAATGTAAAATGCGCGCGTTTTTCTATTCCGCATTCCTATTCCGGAATGGACAGAATGTCATTCCATCCATTCTGCTCCCCGGGGCAGAATGAATAGAATGTTTCAAATGAAAATCCAAGATGGCAGACGGCGAGATGAGCGCTGCGGATTTAAATACTTCTCTACCGGAGAAAAAATCAGGTTACACTTTTGGACACAATGAAACATTGCTTCTAGTTTCATTGTACCAAAAGTACGAGATTTTTTTCAGTGATGTTTCTTACAAGAAAAGAGCAATTTGGCAAATGATTGACTGCTCTCCGTCGGCAGTAAACTGCGAGAACAGGTGAAAATGCCTTACATCTTCGTTCCGGGCGTTTTTTTATGCAGACAATCCGAGTTATTCCTAGCATTCCGTACCAACCATTCTTATTCCAGAATTTTAAATAAAGAAACGCGCCCTTGGTCTGAAAGTCTAAAACGAGTATGAAATTTAACGACTGATCATACCTGACCTAAACTGGAACTGAATTTTAGAAGTCTAATTAAAGAGTGGGCCATGTACGATTTCATATTCATGGTGCATAGCAAGTCAAATGAATACCTCCAACCCACCCCACCCACCGTCAGCCCTTCTTTTGTAGGTTATCTTCACTCGCTCTCGTTTCCGTCATCATGCATGAAAACTGTCAGCTATGCTAACCAGCGATGTTGCAACAACAGGAAACGCGAAGCATTAGGCTGTTGAACAATGCTGAACTGATGCTAGTTAAACGACCTAAATTGATCACAGATTTATAAAAATATAGACAAGAGAGTAACCAGATAAACGGGTGGATTTTATAAAGACGCATAATTAAAAGCAAAACGCGCTCTACTTATAATAACGCCTTTACGATCTTCATCCTACGCCAACGTATCACAATGCATCTTGTCAATTTAAGTTAGAGCTAATATATTTGTATCCTCTTAATTTTGGTAGTTAAAAAAAGGAGGACATTCCCAGGAATCCCCCTGCCCGCCGCTGGCCTGTCAGAGCTGACGCCATTGCATTATCTCGTAGGCTATCGCCCCGTTCGTTTCAGTCATCATGCATGACAATGTAATCCGCATAAAAACAGTAGGTGCTCTACTAATAATAACACATTGAAGATCCTTACGCCGACGTGTGCACAATGTCTAATATATTTGTCTCGTCTTAATTTTCGTAGTTAAATTCCCCCAAAACAAGATTGATAAAGGTTTCTGAAGGAATGCACTCATCTGCTCTATGCATGTCCTTCGGGTCGACCAGCGAAGTAAGCCTGCGAAGCAAGCGTTTACGTGAAGTTTTCTGCTTTCCGTATTTTAAATGCACTAAATTTCCGCGCGGTCAAACAGCGAAAAACGCACAAACAGAATTGCTTGCTGCGCAGACTATAATAATAATAATAATAATAATAATAATAATAATAATAATAATAATAATAATAATAATAATAATAATAATAATAATAATAATAATAATAATAATAATAATAATAAAATAATAATAATAATAATAATAATAATGATAATGATAATGATAATGATAATGATAATGATAATGATAATGATAATGATAATGATAATGATAATGTTAATAATAATAATAATAATAATAATAATAATAATAATAATCTTTTATTAGGAAGCTTTCGTTCACTAAATGTGATTCTTAGAAAGGTCCTATAGGCTACCTGTGAAGTAGTGAAAACAGCGATTGTTTACAAAGTAACTGAGAGAAAGTTGTATTTGATGAATTAGTTAATAAACCCTTTCAGGCAGCTGATACTGATTACCGCAGAAAAAAGACCAAGGGTGAAAGATTGTCCCAAAAAGAACAGTTCGCCGAGAAGCGAAGCTTCGAGGGTGGCATTGAAACTTTAAGGACAATATTTAACCGGATGAAATTATCATCCGATATACCAGCAAGCCGGAAAGACGATTATTTATTTTATCACACTGCAACACGGGTGCTTTAGTGTACAGAAGACAAAACAGCCAGTGCAGCCTAATAAGTGAAAGCTTATTTGGTTTACAAGATTTCATTAGACTGTTATCCAATTACAGCCGTTTAGGACCCAAAACTGTTACGTTGTTTCTTTGTTTCTCTCTTCCAAAATATAAGGCGGCCGCTATGAATCAAATGAGAGGACTGTTATCGTCTCGTAACCAATGTCCGATTTCGTATCACGTGACGCGTTTTGTCCACTGCTACCGCGCGTAAATTAATTGGCGGTTTGTAACAGCAGCCAAAATTTTAAGTTTTCCTTGCTATAAACCTAACATAAGGAAAAATATCAAAACAGTTTATACTTTCCTCTAATATTCATTGAGATGGCCGTTTCACTTTCCTTATGAAAAAGACAGGCCAAAGTCGTCACTAGCTGATCGAATGTTCTTCCAGCTGCATTTGAACAAAAATGATTTTAGTTTCCTTTCTATCATTCAGGGGTTGGTTGACAGAGAGGGGTGAATAGGGGTATGTAAATCCGCCGATCCGCTAAAATTAATGGCTGAATCCGTCGATCCCCTCGAAAAATCAACTAAATCCGAATCTGCAAATCGTCTGCCGCGTTAGATGATACGCGAAGTACAAAGCGACTTCAGTTGTTGGAGTTGCCTTGCGTGATATTATGTTTTAGCGTTGAGGATGACTATCAACGAAATATTTATGTAACCAACGTCTGTATCGAAACAAAATCTTACAGATACGAGAAAAAAGAGCAAACTTGAACTTCCTAACAATCAAAATCCAAAATCCGGGCTCCAAAACTGGATAAAACCGCGATCCGCTGTGATCATAGGATCCGCAGATCCCGGCCGCAGATCCGTTAAAATTTCGCTCTGAATCCAGAATCTGGGCTAAAATATTTACCAAATCCGCCGATCCGTAGACCTATTCACCCCCCTCTTGACAACCAATCGTCTAGTCTCTAAAAAAAACTCTACAGACGTTCGCTTGTAAATACAAGTTCACAACGCTTTGATGCTTTAACATATCGGTGAAGGTTAGAGTGAGCGTCATAATTGCAAACATGTTCATTTAACGCCGTTAATTGAGAAGACGCAACTGCATTCTACTTTCAGCTATTTTAAGACCAAAATCGACATAAAACAAGAGGGGATCGATCCTCTCTTGACATGAAATTAATTGAATGAGAAAGAACATGCGACCAGAACCAAAATGAATAAACAGAGGATTAAACGGCTTAGCACTTGGTCGAGCACGCAAGCGTGTTTTTTATTTTATTTTATTTTTTTCCTCGGGAGGACATATCAATCCAAGTGAATCCCCCTACCCCGCCACTACCCTGCGAGAGCTGACGCCACTGCCTTCTCTCGTAGGCTATCGCCTGGTTCGTTTCCGTATTCGTGCATGAAAATTAGAGCTAACACCTTTGCTTGCTTATGCTTATGCCTCTGGATTCCTCGAGGAACATAGGGCCGCAACGACACTCCTCCAACGCACTCGGTTTTGGCTCGTCCTCTTCAGTTCGGCCCACGACATTCCGGTAGACTTCGTCTCGGCTTCAATGCTTCTCCGCCAGGTCTGCTTCGGGCGACCAACTTTGCGCTTCCCCTGTGGATTCCAGTCTAAAGCCTGTCTGGTGATGTTGGTTTCAGGCTTCCGCAAAGTATGGCCAATCCAGCTCCATTTTCTCTTCTTGATTTCAGTCTCCATTGGGGTCTGATTTGTTGTTGCCCACAGCTGTTCGTTGGAGATAGTCTCTGGCCATCTGATGTTGAGGATGTTTCTGAGGCATCTGTTGGTAAAAGTCTGAAGTTTGTGGGTGCTGGTCTTGGTCACTCTGCACGTTTCTGAGCCATAAAGCAGGACTGACTTCACGTTGGTGTTGAAAATGCGGATCTTGTTGCGGAGTGAGAGGGCTGTTGATCTCCAGATTGGTCTCAAGGTGTTGAAGGCGTGTCTGGCTTTGTTGATTCGGCACTTGATGTCTTCGTCTGTCCCCCCGTCTTTACTCACGACGCTGCCCAGGTAAACAAACTTGTCAACTTCTTTGATGTTCTCTTGGTTTAGCTGTAGTGGATCTTGCTGCTTGTTGTTCACTCTCATGGCCTCAGTCTTTCCAATGTTGATTTGGAGTCCAGTCTTTACTGCTTCTTCTGCCACACGACAGAGCTTCTCTTGTGCGTCTTGATGCCTATGGGAGAGAAGGCTGATGTCGTCTGCGAAGTCCAAGTCCTCCAGCTGTCTAGTAAAAGTCCACTGGATACCTGTCCTCCGGCCTGCTGTAGACTGTCGCATAACCCAGTCAACCACCATCAGGAAAATCGTTGGTGAGAGTAGACAACCCTGACGTACGCCGGTATGCACGGTGAATGGTTCCGTCAGTTTCCCGTCGTGGATCACTTGACAGGTGGCGTCTTCGTACATCTGCTGTATGATGGTGACAAACTTTGGTGGAAATCCATAATGGTACATCAGTTTCCAGATGACGTCTCGATTAACACTGTCAAACGCCTTCTGGAAGTCCACGAAAACTGTGTACAGGGGGGTCTGCCACTCCAGGGACTGTTCGATGATGATCCGTAAGGTTGCGATGTGGTCCGTGCATGAGCGGTTTTGTCGAAATCCTGCCTGTTCGTCCCGGAGTTTCTTGTCTAAGGCGGTTTTCAGTCTCTCTAGGATGATTCTGCTCAGTACTTTGCCCGGTATAGAAAGCAGCATAATTCCCCTCCAGTTGTTGCATTGTGAGAGGTCCCCTTTCTTTGGTAGCTTCACTAGGTGTCCTCGTTTCCAGTCCTCTGGAACTTGTTCCTCTTCCCAGATCTTGGTGAGTAGGGGGTGCAGCATGTCGGTTGAGGTCTGGACGTCAGCCTTGAGGGCTTCAGGTGGTATTCCGTCCGGTCCTGCTGCCTTGCCTGACTTGAGGGACTTGATGGCCTTGGTGATCTCTGTCTTGCTGGGAGGGTTGGTGTTGATGTCTAGGAGCTCAGTTGCTGGTGGGATGTCTGGTGGGGTGGGTGGTGCTGGTCTGTTGAGTGTCTCCTTGAAATGCTCGGCCCACCTTGCTCTCTGCTCTTCCTCTGTCGCGATGGCATTCCCGTTCTTGTCTTTCACAGGACGACTTGGGTTGCTGTTCTTTCCAGAGAGTGTCCTGGTGATCTCGTACAGTCGCTTCATGTTGCGCTGATATGCTGCAGTCTCTGCCTCTTCAGTGAGCTCCTCTATGAACTTTCTCTTGTCGCTCCTTGCGCTGCGCTTCACCTCCTTGTTTGTCTCCCAGTATCGCCTCTGCAGTTCTTGTTTCTCTGCTTGGTCCTGCGTCTGGTTGATCAGGTCTTTCAGTTTCTTCCTCTCTGTGATGATGGCCCAGGTGTCTGTTGTCAGCCACTCCTTGTGTTGCCTTGTTTTCTTCCCCAGGACTGTCGTGCATGTTGCCTTCCAGGTCTCTCGGAGGCTGCTCCATTGCTCTTCTATTGTCTCTTCTTGTAGGTTTGTAAGTACACTGAACTTGTTTCTCAGTTCTATCTTGAACTCCTCTGTCTTTGCCTTTTCCTTCAGAGTGCGGACGTTGAACTTGAAGGCCGGTCTTCCTGCCTGATCTCTGTAGGCTTTCAGCTTTACTCTCACAACTGCTACAACCAGGTGATGGTCTGATGCTGCATCTGCGCCGCGCTTCACTCTCACGTCGTGTAGACTCCGTCTCCACTTTCGCCCGATGGTGATGTGGTCAATCTGGTTCTCTGTTTTGCCATCTGGGGAAATCCACGTGGTCTTGTGGATGGTCTTGTGTGGAAATAGAGTTCCTCCAATGACCAGGTCGTTGAAGGTGCAGAACTCGGTGAATATCTCTCCGTTCTCGTTTTGCTCTCCTGTGCCGTGTCTTCCCATAGTCAGCTCTCTGTCTGTGTTGTCCGTGCCTACTTTGGAGTTCAGGTCTCCCATCAGGATCTTCATGTCTCTTTTTGGTGCTCTGTCTATGACTGCTTGGATCTGGTCGTAAAACTCTTCTTTCTCCTCCATGTCTGCCGTGTTGGTGGGGGCATAACACTGGAAGATGGTGACTTTTCTGCCTTTTGAGTTGAATCTTGCTGTGAGGATCCTTGGTGACACAGGTTCCCAGGACAGAAGTGCTTGCGTTGCCTCAGGTGTCATCAGCAGCGCTATTCCGTACATGTGTGGTTGTCCTTCTTCTTGCCCCGAGTAGATGATGGTGTCTCCACTCGTAAGTCGTGTTCTTCCACTTCCATTCCACCGTGTCTCACACAGGCCTAGGATTTTCAGGTTGTAGCGGTGCATCTCTCTACACACTTGTGCACTCTTGCCTGTCTCGTATAGGGTTCGGATGTTCCAGGTCCCTATCCTGGTCTTGGCCTTGGTCGTCAGAAGAGTTGTCGGCGCACTGGCTTCCCGAAGGCTTTCACCAGCTCGCGTCATGCGCTCTACAGGAGAGGACTCTTCCTCAATCAAGAAGTCTTCAGTAGTTGTCGTTGCGGTGTCTGTAACAGGCTTTTGTTTTCTAGAATTGGGTTGTTAGCCCTATTCAAACCCCCAACCTGGAGGACCAGAGGAACATTAAATTCGGAGGAACCTACTCCTAGATGGATTGTCTTCACCACGACTGACGAGCTCGATCTACCCGGTGTGAGTGCTCTTAGTCTGGTCTCTACCCCTCGACCTGTCTGCCTTGGGTGGCCCTACCAGGAGACAGATCTCCGGACAGCATAGCTCTAAGGGTCGCTGAGACACGCAAGCCCCCTAACCACGGCAAGGTTGCACTCTCTAGGAGGGCTAACACCTTTGCATTCAATCAATTTTCGCAGTTAAATTCTTCCAAAACGTGATTTATAAGGGACTCTTGAAAGAATGCGCTCATCCGCTCACTGCATGGCCTTCGGGTCGACATGCCAATTTTCGAAGCAGTAATGGTTTTACAAACAAACTTCGAGAAAGCTGTGTGTAATTAATTTGTCAATAATCCCACTCAGGGGACTGGTATATCAGAGGAAACTGCCCAACGCTTAAAAATAAACAGTTGGCCGAGAAAACACAACCAAAACATTACCAAGCCATCGTCTATTCTGTGTCCAAAAACACTCTAGCGACAATCAAGTTCACAATTTTTGGAAACCTTAACATATCGGTGAAGGTCATGATAGTGAGCGTCATGACTGGAACAGTGTTCATTTAAAACCATCACCAACAGAGAAGATACAACCATATTCTACTTTCACCTATTTTAAGAGAGAAATCGACATGAAATAGTCAACTGACAAAGAACATGCGACCAGACAGAAAATCAATAAATAAAGGATTAAACAGCTTAACACTTGGTCGAGCACGAAAGCTTTTTAATTTGCCGTTACGGTATATTAGGGAGGGGAGGGAAAGGAAGGGAATGGGGTAATCTAAGGGAAACTGTTTGTATGAGGAAGCAGGATCTTTGATGTGAAAAATACTGGCATATTAGTGTGAGCTTGTGACGTTAAATATTTTAGTTAAGTCATATTTTATTTTAAGATTTAGGCGCGCGAAGCCAATGATAAATTTTCGTGAGTCAGTTCATTTAGTTCCTATATTCTAATTTTGCGCGGGAAACCTCCTGTTAGTTAGCTTACAAAAAAGATGCGTTGAACTTAAAACGAATTAGAACTTGTAGAGAGAGCATGAAATTGGTGTTGCCTTTGTTCAAGATCCCAGATACTTGCGGTACCTCTTGAAAGAAGCTAGTAGAGTTGTCCAAGCAGCTTCTACGTACTTTCTTGTAATGTTTACTCACTCGGCCTTTTTGCTTTTTTTGTTTTTTGTTATTAGAACGAGAATGGAAGGGGTTCGTCACTTGCTGATCAAATGTTTTCCCAGCTGCGTTTTATCGAAAATGATTTTACTTTCCCTTTCGTCCTTCAAGGGAGTTTACAGATTTAAAACATTACCAACTCATCGTTTATTCCATGTCCAACAAAACTCTAGCGACGATCAAGTTCACAATCCTTAGAAAAACCTTAACATAGCGGTGAAGGTTAGAGTGAGCGCCATCAACTGAGAAGACACAATCATATTCTGCTTCTGCATATTTTAAGACTGGAAACGCCCTGCAATTAATTACGTAAATGACAAAGAAAGACATTCGACTAAAAAGAAAATAAATCAATATTAAATAAAAATTAAGCGGATTGACGCTTGGTCGTACATGCAGGCTTTTTTTTCCATTATGGCACAGTACAAGCGACTACCTTTTCTCTACGCAATGGCTCAGGAGAAGTAATTCGTCCGAAAAATTATCCCTCTAAAAAAAGTGATAACACGACGGCACTTGGTTGTTGAAGAGCCCACACTCTTAGAAGGATAGTTTGTCCTCAAATCTATCTATATAGACGGATAATGGGGCTTATTAAATTAGACGAACTGCCCGTCTAAATTATAAGCGACTCGTTCACTTACAGACGCGTAACATGTTCAAGATTGATAATCTGTCAGACAGGAAACTGAATTTTCAGGACCTGAAAATGGCCAACACATAGTGGGTGACTTAAGATGAAAAAGAAACAGTCAAATATGCGTGTGTTATTTCCGGCACGAAATTATTAATAAAACAATAAATACATTTATTGCCATTTGAAGAATGCACATTATCTAATCTTTGCCGTAACGAAATCGGTTTAAGTTTCACGTGCTCGCTTACCAGAGCTTAAAACAGAAAAAAAAAAAAAAAAATCAGCAGAAGTAACAATCAGCCACCTTCAAACATCCAGCCGTGATTGAAAGAAACCGACAGACTATGTATTAAAAATTTGTTCGCGTCCGTATTATTATTACTTATTTCAAAATTTTATTTCTCTGTATAGAGTATTATAACTGCATATTTTTCATTTATCAAAGTACCGAAGATACAGGTGTCGTCCGACTGCAAAAGCCCACTTAAGATAAGTCCTCACTTGGGTCATGCCATACCCCGCAAAAACGCGAGCTTGTGCATATTGGGAACAGCAGTAAAGTATATATTCTAAGAGATGGTTTACTCTTAGTTGTGAAACGTCTAACACAGAAGAGTGGATAGGCGATTCACATAGAAACTCGACATTCAGTCTTGCAGCACTGCCGATAATAATTATGTGGAATATAAGTCTGCGCAAGCAGCCTCGAAAAAAACCCCGTAAATTTAAGCCGCAGACGTACGAGCAAAGTGGATCGACAAAAATTCACTCGTTCGTTCATTTCAGTTTTAATAGAACAAAAGCTTTTCGTGGCTACAGTACCACTTTTCTCGACGCTCGTACAAAGGAGTGAATAACATCCACATACCAAACAGGAAGCAAAAACGTTTAACATAAGGCACTCAATGGCTTGTGTAACAGTGAAAACGTACAAAATCCATCAGTTGTAACGCAATTGACTACTCTTTCACTTTAAACAGCCAATTGCAAAGAGTATGGAACTTAAGGTTTCTTTCAGTGCGACAATCAATAAGATATTGAGGTTTGTGGGGCTTTTTGTTTTCATATTGAACAGGGGAAAATATTCCCTGCACATGGTTAAACAAGAAAATTTGTCAAAATGGCGGAATAAGTCGTGACCCGATCAGAACTTGAAGTGGATTACAAAATTATACTGCGGGGCAGACCATTTGGATGAAATTATTGAAATTATTTCAAAGAACCGTGATTTACAACAGTGTTAATTCTGGGATACATTTAGTTTGTTGCACGTTTCAATTTAGTTTAAACGTTTACTGTTATTCTTATACTAACTAGAAGATTACAAGCTCTCTCTAAACATGTCAATAATTATCGGGCTATTACTGAGTATGCTAGTTTTACCCCCAAAAGGGATTTGAAGGAAGGGAAGGGAGGGTAGCAATCCCTCAGATAAGCAATGAGTTTGGGAATTTTCTTTTCGAGAAATGATATGGATCGTAAAATTTTGGTCTGAAAATTTGAAAGCGGTTATGATTCTTAAAGTCCAACCAGGTCTAGACTGAACTGAAAGCGAACTGAATTTTAGAAGCCAGGTTGAAAAGGGGAGCCATTCATAATTTCCTATCAGTCAGGTTGGCATAGAAATTCCATGGAATCCCCCACCCCTCCTCCCCAGCAAATTAACCCTGGGAGAGAGAGAGAGCTGGCGCCATTGCCTTCCTCATAGACTATCGACCCGCTCGTTTACGTCATTATGCATGAAAATGTAACTCGGCAATTCTACTGAGTAAGCTAAGGTAGCCAGCATTGTTATAAACAACAGGAAACGTCAAATTATCAGTCTGATGAAAATTGCTGAACTGTTGCCAGTAAAAAGAGCTGAGTTGATCACTGCTTTATCAAAAGGGACAAGAGAATAACCAGAAGGTGATCGATTTATACGTGATTTTACATATCCACATTAAACAATAGGCACTCCACTAACAATAACACACTTGACATCTTCATCCATTAGGTACTACGACAACGTGTGCACAGTGTATACTGGCTATTAAGTTTAGAGCTAAGATGTTTGTATCCTCTTAATTTTCTCACTAAATTAAAGTTCTCCCAAAACGAGATTAATAAAGTTTTATTGAAGGAATGCACTCATCCCCTCACTGCACCGCCTTCGGGTCGACCCGTAAAGTTGAGAAACAGCAACAGTTTTACAAACAAGCTGAGACAAGCTCTGTATGACGAATCGGAGCAAAAAAACCCCTTCAGGAGACTGCTATATCGGAGGGATATGTCCGAGAAGCAATGTCCGAAAGCATGTGTGAAACTTTGGGAATAATCTTTAAGGCGCGGGCATTATCTCCTGCCCGATATGCAAACAACAGAGAAAGGACTTCCTTTACTGAGTCATTACTTTAGTCTGGAAAACACAAAACAGCTAGTGATGGTCTCTGAGTGATTGCAGCTAAATAAATGAAAGCTAATTAGTTTACCAGTTGTTTCTTTGTTTCCTCGATGTTAACGTTTAGGCCACTGTTATCAATCGTCTGATTACCAAATTCCTATACTGTATCATGTGACGTGTTTGTCCAATGACGCGCGTAATTAATCAGTGGGTTATATGTCCACTTTACCTTACTATAAACATAACAATAGTAGAGTTGTTCAAACAGCTTCTACTTTCTTGTAATATTCACTTACGTGGCCTTTTTGCTCCTTTTTAAAAAGAGAATGGAAGAGGTCGTCATTTGCTGATCAAATGTTTCCACAGCTGCGTTTTATCAAAAATGATTTTACTTTCTCTGTCGTCCTTCAAGGGGTTAAAAAAAAAAAAAAACATTGCCAAGCCATCGTTTATTCTGTGTCCAGAAACACTCTAGCGACGATCAAGTTCACAATTCTTGGAAACCTGAACATATCGGTGAAGGTTAGAGTAAATGTCCTGATTGGAAGAATGTTCATTTAAAGCCATCAACCAGTGAGAAGGTACAACCATATTCTACTTTCACCTATTTTAAGAGCGGAATCGCGACAAGAAATCAATCAAATGACAAAGGACATGCGCCAGAAAGAAAATCAATAAATAAAGGATTAAACAGCTTAACACTTGGTCGAGCACGAAAGCTTTTTGCCGTTACGGTATATTAGAGGGGAGGGAAAGGAGGAGAGGGGGGTAATCTAAGGGAAACTTTTTTTTGTGTGAGGAAGCAGGATCTTTGATGTGAAAAAATACTGGGATATTAATGTGAACTTGTGAAGTTATATAAATTTTCGTGATTCAGTTTATTCAGTTCCTTCATTCTAAGTTTGCGCGGGAAACGCTCCCACCTGTTATACCTGTTCTTCTGATTGTTTTCTGTCAGTCCGCTAAGAAGACTTACAACTCATGCTAATTATAATAGAAATTACATTAGATCAGAACCTTCACTGAGTTTTCACGGCTTCCAAATCTGCCCCTTCCCCTAGCTAATCACTTTTTCTTCCCCTGTGACAATAGAACTAAACAACGCCTACTAAATAATTATTTAACTTTTGCTAAGTCACATGTAATAGTTCTCACTGGCTTCGTTGCATAGGATTGACACTCAAGGGGTAGGTTGTAGCCTAGTTTAGCTCAGTGTAATAGGTTTAAGTAGCCTCCTCTGAGTTAGCTTACAAAAAGGATGCATTGAAAACATGAGAACGAATTGGAACTTGTAGAGAGAACTTGTAGTTGTTGTTGCCTTTGTTCAAGATCCCAGATACTTGCGGTACCTCTTGAAAGAAGCCAGTTGCTCTGCTGTTCCCCGTGCCAGTACAAACTAAAAGGAACTGAATTTTAGAAAGGATTAAAAGGATTAGATCACGGGATTAAACGCCTTAGCACTTGATCGAGCACGGAAGCTTTTTCTTTTTTTCCGAAGGACAAACAATTCCAATGCATCCACCTACCCCTCCACTAGCCGGTGAAAGCTTACACCAGTGCCGTCTCTCGTAGGCTATTGCCTTGTTCGTTTCCGCCAACATGAATTAAAAGTCGAGCAAAAACTTTGCATTCTCTTAATTTTCGCGGTTAAATTATTCCAAAATGAGATTTATAAGGGTCTCTGGAAAGAATGCACTCATCCACTCACTGCATGGTCTTCGGGTCGACCTGGGAATTTGCGAAGCAGAAATGGTTTTACAAACAAACTTCGAGAAAGCTGTGTGTAATGAATTTTTAAAAAAATCCCTTCAAGGCGACTGGTATATCGCAGGAAAATCACCAAGGCTGAAATATTGTCTGAAAAATAACCAGTTGGCCGAGAAGCAAACCTCCAAGGGCAACTGCGAAACTTTAATGATAATCTTTAAGCCAAGGGCATTATGTCCTGCTGGATATGCCAGCAATCCCGAAAGAGCTTCCTTAACAGAATCATCACTTTACTTAGAAAAAGACAAAACAGCTAGTGATAGCCTCTGTGTGATTGCAGCTAAACAAATGCAAGCTAATTAGTTTGCTAGGTGTTTCTTTGTTTCCTCGATGAAAAAGTTTGGGCCACTGTTATCACATCGGACGACTGTTATTAACCGTCTGATTACCGAAGTCCCATACTGTATCACGTGCCGCGTTTTGTCCAATGACAACGCGCGTAATTAATCAGTGGGTTATAGATCCACTTTTCCTTGTTATAAACATAACAATAGTTGAGTTATCCAAAGAGCTTCTACTTTCTTGTAATATTCACTTATGTGGCCTTTTTGCTTTTTTTTTTTATTTAGGAAGAGAATGGAAGAGGTCGTCACTTGCTGTGTTTTATCAAAAATTATTTTACTTTCCCTTTCGTCCTTCATGGGGGTTTACACATCTAAAACATTACCAAGCCATCGTTTATTTCTTGTCCAACAAAACCCATGCGACGATCAAGTTCACAATTCTTGGAAACCTTAACATATCGTTGAAGGTTAGAGTAAGCGTCATAATTGGAACAATGTTCATTCAGGGCCATCAACTGAGAAGATACAATCATATTCTGCTTCTACATATTTCAAAACCGAAAACGACCTGAAGTTAATTATAATTACGTAAATGACAAAGAACATCCCACCAGAAAGAAAATCAATCAATAAATAAACATTAAGCGGCTTGACACTCGGTTGAACACGCAAGCTTTTTTTTTTTCCTTCATGACACTGATACAATGGAGGGGAGGGAGGGAAGAGTGTTATCTAGAGGAAACTGTTTGTATAAAGAAGCAGGACCTTTGACTCTCAATGTGGAAAATATTGAGACATAAGGCTGGAGTTTAAGGAAACTGAATTTTAGAAGTCAGGTTAAAAAGGGGGCCATTTCGATTTCATATTAAGGAGGACATTCCCAGGGGTCCCCTTACCCCGCCGCTGGCCTGTCAGAGCTGACGCCATTGCCTTCTCTCATAGGCTATCGCCCCGTTCGTTTCAGTCATCAAGCATGAAAATGAAATCGACATAAAATAGTAGGTACTCTACTAATAATAATACATTTAAGATTCTTACGCCGACGTGTGCACAATGTCTCACAATGTCTAATGTCTTTGCATAACTCTTAATTTTAGCGGTTAAATTCTCCCAGAACGGGATTAACAAGGGTTTCTTGAAGGAATGCACTCATCCGCTCGCTGCATGGCCTTTGGGTCGGCCTGTAAAGTTGCGAAACAGCAATGGTTTTACAAACAAACTGAGGGAAAGCTCTATACATGAATAAACCAACAAACGCAATCAGGAGACCGGGCTATCTGAGGAAAATGTCCAAGGCTGAGAGATTGTCCGAAAAAAATAACATTTAACAGAGACGAAAACCTCCGATGACAACTGTAAAACTTTGAGGTTAATCTTTTAGCTAAGGGCATTATCTCCCGCCGGATATGCCTGCAATCCCGAGAGGACCTACTTCACTGAATTATTACTTTACTGTGGAAAAGGCAAAACTGACAGTGACGGCCTCTGCGTGATTGCAGCCAATAACCCAGCATGATAACTAGTTTACCAATTGTTTCTATGTTTTTATAGTCGAAAATTTTGTGGCGACTGTTATCAAATCGGACGACCGGTTATCGTCTGATAGCCAAAGTCCCTTTGGGTACCACGTGACGTGTTTTGCACAACCGATCGCGCGGAGCTTGATCGGTGGGTCACAACTCCAGAAAAAAGCAATTTAAACATAAGATGAGGAGAGTTTCCAAAAGAGCGTCCACTTTCTTTTAATATCCACTTACATAGCCCTTTTACTTTTTCTTTGAAAAATACAGGTCAAAGTTGTCACTTGCCGATCAAGTTTTCTCACACTCACAGCTACGTTTAATCAAAACTGATTTCACTTTCCTTTTTGTCCTTCAAGGGGGTTCGGATAACCAAGGAACCGTTTTTTTCCGTGTCCAAACAAAAAACCCTAGCGATAATCGTTCGCAAATACAAGTTCTTAACGGTTGGTAGGTGTAACATATGGGAGAAGGTTAGATTAAGCGTCATAATAATAGAACAATGTTCCACTGAGAAGACACAACCATACTCTACTTTCACCTATTTTAAGCACAAAAAATTGCAATTAATCAAATGACAAAGAACAAACGACCACAAAAAGTCAACAAATTACAGATTAAACGGCTTAACACTTCGACCAGCACGAAAGCTTGCGAAAGCATTGACACTTTTTATCACAATAGACGGGAGGGATGGGAGGGGAAAGGGGGGGGGGGGGGAGGTAATCTAGGAAAAATTGGAGATCTCTGATTCTGATTTTTAAAAATGCCGGAACAATAGGAAGTATTTCAATGAAAAAAAATGAATTGTTTGGCTTTTAATACTTATCGATAAGTATTCTAATATACGGTTACAATATTCCAAAACATATAAAGCCCTCAGTCTCATCTAACATGAATCATTAGAAATTTCACACGATGACTTTCATTGGATATGAACGCCCAGAGTGGATGTCCAGATGTTCGTTCAATTTTAAGTTATGCCTAGCAGTTGTTCACCGCTGGGCCATGTATTTATTTTCCATCTAGCTACATAATTCCTCTAACCGAAAGTCATTCTCCCCAAAAATGGATTTATCTAATCCCATTCTTTTCTTTTATTAAATTATAGTTTCCTTTACGGTTTATTTATTTCCACTGAAAATAATAACTTAACTATTATGTAAATAAATTGCAAAACAATAATTTTTGGCCAAAGGATGATCGTTCTAAAATGATTAATTGCTGGAATTTCGGTAAGCTAAGTGCAGTTAATAATTTCCTTCAAATAATAAAATTAAATAATGAAAAATAAAAATAAAAATAAACCAATAATTCCGATGTTGGAGGGGAAGGTGGGGAGATACCTCATCCCCCGTGAATGTCTGGGGGTTAAAGAGGCATTAAAAAAATATATTAAACTGAAAGGAGCCTTTTAAATCTGACGTGTAAGGGATACATCTTAACCGATACATAAAGGATTTCTATAAGAAAAACACTTTAAATGGAGCCAGATAAATATGATGATCACGAAAACGTGTTGCATTTAACATTGCCGCACAAAGGTTTTTCTTCAGCTGAGGCAAGATGTCTGACAAGCGCCATCTCCCCCTGCACCTGTGCTTTGTGTTATTTACAGTTGTGCTGTTAGCCCAAGGCAATGAAGGTAACTTGAAAAGTCAATTTGCTTTAATTTCAACATTTTCCTGGTATTTTTCGTAATTTTGTCTCTTAATTAAAGCTGAAATAGTAACAAAGATTTGAGGGTGGGGCGGAAGTAGATCGCTGTGGAATTTACCAGATAAAATAGTATTTTCAAAGATAATTTCAGGTCTTTAAACCTTTTTTTAAAGCATATATTGCACATTTTACAATTAATAGTCACCTGCATAGCTTTCTTGACGTCTTGAATTAATTTGAACAGCAATTATTGGTTGGGTGCTCATGGATGGACTATACAATCAACCAAAATACTTTTGTGGATTAATTTACTGACGACAAAAAAGTCTTCAGTCTTAGTCAGTCTTTGTCTATTGTCTCCTTTCATAGCCGCCAGTTTTAAGGCCGGAAAAGACAACATAACAACATCCAGTCCAGGACTGTTCGCTTGCAAGAAAATATTGTTTTCTCAACCTTTCAATGGTGGAAAGAAAGTGAAAGTGTTTGCCTCATTTGGTCATTCGGTGCAAAGAAGCCCAACTCGTGGTAACGGTGCAGCTATTTGGGTTGAATCAGAAGATCAAAATCAATTCACCACTTGTGTTTCTGAATACGGTGAAGGTTCTAATGGAACAGCGGAGGTGAATTGGATCGCTGTCCAATCCGTTCCTTCTGGGGCTCAAATAGGAACTGCTGACTTGGATCCTTGGACTACTGGGACACAATGCGAAAGGATCGACTTCCCACAGGTTAGCATAATTGGTATTTCTATTAGTATTTGTTTCATGGAATTTCGATTTGCAAAAAAGAAGTAGAAAAACCTCTTCCCGCTGGATTCATTTGTAATCAGAGTTCTAGGTTTAAAATAGGATCTTAAAAGTAACGGCCTTTCGTTTCTGGTATCAACTTAAGCCAGCTTTGGAAAAAGAAACGGTCTGTTAATTTAGACAATTTACTTTCCTTGCGAAAAGTTAGACGGACAGTATTTGCAACCTTATTTGCCAAAATAATTTCTCGATTACAGGACGTCAATTTCAAAGTAAGCAGTCGATACCTTTTTTGTCAAAATTGATTTGTCCTCTCAATTATCGATATTTTGTGTAACTGATGCTTTAGAAATTAAAAAAAAAAAGCTTACGCTCGTTATAAACTTAATTAACCATTGCAGTTGGTTTATCGAGGTTCACGTAAGAAGTTCTAAATCATAGTTTTTGTTTTTCTCACTTTTCTAAGCACCTAGACAGAGGTCCAAAAGTTCATGAGCTACTAATCTACTTTTCAGACAATGCTGGCACAAAATCAATGACACGTTAGGATTTTGAGTGAGTGAATGAGTGACTGAGTGAGTGGGTGAGTGAGTGAGTGAGTGAGTGAGTGAGTGAGTGAGTGAGTGAGTGAGTGAGTGAGTGAGTGAGTGAGTGAGTGAGTGAGTGAGTGAGTGAGTAAGTGAGTGAGTGAGTGAGTGAGTCAGTGAGTGAGTGAGTGAGTTAGCGAGTAAGTGGTTAGGTGGGTGCATGAGTGAGTGAGGGGGTGAGTGGGTGCGTGGGTGGTTTATTCGATTAGTGAGTAAGTGAGTAAATAATGCGCGCGTTCCTGCGTGTGTGCGCGAGTCAGTTGGTGAGTGGGTGGGTGGGAGGTGAGTGGGTAAAAGTGTGAGTGTGTGATTGAGTGAGTGTGTGATTGAGAGTGAATGAGTGACTGAGTGAGTGGGTGAATGAGTGAGTGAGTGAGTGAGTGAGTGAGTGAGTGAGTGAGTGAGTGAGTGAGTGAGTGAGTGAGTGAGTGAGTGAGTCAGTGAGTGAGTGAGTTAGCGAGTAAGTGGCTAGGTGGGTGCATGAGTGAGTGAGGGGGTGAGTGGGTGCGTGGGTGGTTTATTCGATTAGTGAGTAAGTGAGTGAATAATGCGCGCGTTTCTGCGTGTGTGCGCGAGTCAGTTGGTGAGTGGGTGGGTGGGTGGGTGGGAGGTGAGTGGGTAAAAGTGTGAGTGTGTGATTGAGTGAGTGTGTGATTGAGGGTTTAAGTGAGTCTGTGAGTGAGTGAGTTGCTGAGTGGGAGGATGTATGAATGCATGAGTCAGTGAATGAGTGAGGGAATGAGTGAGTGAGTGAGTGAGTGAGTGAGTGAGTGAGTGAGCGATAGTGATAGGGTATCTTTTATGCGCCTTAATCTCTAAAGGGAGATATTGGTCTAGTTACAATAAACATTTCGATGTTAACTACAATAACAAATTAACTAATACAAGGCGATTACAACAAAGAATAATTGATATGAAAAGAGTGAAACAATTCATTATTTACATGCTGATTCGAGGAACTTTTCTCTCTTCTGGAACATTAAATTAGTATATTTCCCTACTGTTTTAGTAGTATTTTCCTTGTCTAGAGTAAGTGGATAACTAATTTTGTCTTTATTACTTAAGTTGGCGATAACATGATTATTTTTGGAAATGAGAGAATGGAGTTCATGTCTAATTTTATCATACTCTTGGAAATACAACAAGAAAGCCGTTTGTCCTCAATGAAATTTCTTTTGCATATTATGCAGGTTCTTTCTTCTACCGAGATTAATGCCCCTTTTTTTTGTTATTTCCCAGTTTGTATACTCAATGAATGAAGCACTAGTTGCAATTTCGAATTCGTAATACTAATTCTATGTGCTGGGTTTCTGATGGTCTTAACAGAGTCCTCTAGTTGGTTGTCATTTTTAAGTGTTTGTGAGTAGCTTTTTCTCTAGAGTTTTCAGAACTGTTACTGCGGATCTTCGGCTAATTTTGAAAAAAGCTTTTTTTCTTAGTTCCTTTCTAAGGGAGGAACGAGCAGTCTTGATATGTTGTCGATTTACTATATTGCTTGTGGAGGGCATTCGTATTAACTATCACTATTTAATTCATCAAAAAATTTTGCGTAACAAAAAGCTTCATTAAAGAGATGATTGTTTGTTTTATGTAGTAGGCTTTGCCAGTAACTAAAAATTAAAGCCTTTATGTCTATAGTTAAGAGGCTCCGTCCAAGTTCTACACTACAGGCTATGTTTTATGTTTTATTTGTACCAGGGTGTATTTATTGTTTCTTTTCAGAACTTAATATGGACTTGTTCAACAGTGCTTTTGTCAAAATAAGTCTTGTATGATAATAATTCAGGCTCACCAATTTCGCGTTCATATAATAGTATAAGTTTGACAAGGGCATCACAAAGTTTATTCCTAATTGTAATTTTGGTCGTATCGGAATTAGAGACGACCGTTTTATTATTGTTGTTATTAGTCCTCCCAAAAACCTTTCCTTATTCTTGTATGTTTGATATCATAGCTCAGTCTGCCTTCTTACTTAGCAGTAAAAGGCATTCTTTCTCAGTTTTGTCATCCTGGCCCGTCTAGATTAGCTTTGCTACCTGCGGCGCCCAGAAAGTGTCCATGTAAATTTATGCAAACACCAAATAAACTTGAAAGTTTAAGTAAGAGATAAATACTGACGTTCGAGGTATTTAACTGACTTATTTCATGAAATTATTCATGAAGGCGATCCTTTGTTCAAGGGGACAAGCGCCGGCTAATTAGTACCGTCACACTTAGGTGAGAAACGGAGAACAATAGAAGCAACCTGATGTGTGCGTTTCTCGCAGTACTGCTAATGTAAATGAGGGATTTATCTGTATAAATCCCTCGTTTCAGTTAGTTTAATATTCATGAAGTATGTAAGTTAAATAAAGGATGTTGAATAACAAAAGAAAATGTGATTCATGAAATAAGTTGAAGATAGAACTTTGTAAGCCTTTTTACTAATGCGAATTCGTGGGATATTAAGACCAGATCAAGTCCTTCTATCCCTACTATGTTTGTCTTTCTCTCAAAGATATGTTTGGCTACATTGTTCTCATTTTGGTATAACATTATTAAATTTAATTATATATTGAATTTAGGATGTCTTTTCTCTTCTGAAACATTAAATATGTGTATTTACCTACTATATTTGAAGTGGTTTCATTTTCTAGGGTAAGTTAATACCGTATCTTATCTTCATCATTTATGTTTTTTAAAAATCATCGTGTGTTGAAACGAGAGAATGCAGCTCATTTCTAATGTTATTGAGTGAGTGAGTGAGTGAGTGAGTGAGTGAGTGAGTGAGTGAGTGAGTGAGTGAGGAGGTTGAACTTATATATTAAATGGTGATAACAAGTACTGTTCGATTATTTTCAATTTCGTCTTGTTTTATATTTGATTTTTTAGCGTTTTATGACTCCACCAAGTGTTCTGGTAACCCCTTGTCACAAGTTAGCCAAAAGACCCCAGGATGCCATGGCGCTGTGGATTCAACATCCCAGTGTGGATAGTTTCAATCTTTGTGCCCGTGAAACCAAGCTTTTTGATGGCCTACACCAAAATATAAAAATTGTGAGTAGTTACTTTTTATTATTACTGTTTTTCAAGGTATTGCTTTTTTCTTCTGTAGCGTAATTCTTTGTCTTATAAAGAAATAAACTCGCCCTTTTAAAGGGTGAGTTGGACTGGAATAGAAAGTGCCCGAACTTGTCTCTGAACATTCGTGCCTATTGGAGTGAACGTAGCAATAAGCACACTCTCTGACTTTTCCTAAAATTAATCTAAGGACACCTTGGTTTTGAAACCTTTATTGTGAAATGATTCTCTTAGAAATAAATCGTAAACGATTTTGACAACGATGCTGCTTCCTCCTCTAAAATGTCTTTGTCCTTTGATTATAAAACATTGCGTTTATCGTACTTTTCTCTTTTTACATTTTGTTAGTTTTATCAGGGGCTATAGGAAACAGGGTTTCGACTAAATAAATATTACAGTTTATCTCAAGTAAAGTTGAAATACTCACAATGAATCAGTCTTCTGTTTTTTCTGATCCTTGCTCGCCATTTATGTCAAGTAGAATAGCCCTAATAACCCTGCGTTTGATTCAGAAATATCCTGCAAGCGTTCGTCAAGTCTTGGTAACCGCGCGTCGTACTCCAATCCCAGGCGCGGGCGCTAAGCGCGCGAGCGTTAACCCTTATGAGTTAACACTCGCGCGCTTAGCGCCTGCGCCTTAGATTTGATTAGGACGCTCGGTTACCAAGACTTAACGAATGCTTGCGATATAGTTCTGAATCATAATGGCGCGTTGTTAGGGCTATTCTAAAAGAAATAAATAAGGAAAAAGACCAGTAAAGACAAAAGACTACTTCATTGTGAGTAATTAAACTTTATTTGAGATAAAATGTAATCTTTATTTAGTCGAAACCCATGTTTCCTATAGCCCATGGTTTCATTTATTGTTAGGTCAATTCTTGGATGTATTGATGATGTGTTACAAAACCTAAAAAATCCAAATGAGAAAGTGAATCCTGAAAGGCGGCACTTAAGATTATTGGCTCAAATCCCAGGCCATTGCAGCCCATTGTCCCATTTTGCCAACGTAAATTAAGAGACAGTGTTGAACTTAATGCATTAATCCAGATAAAAAGGGGGGTTGGCTAAGAGGAGAAAGGTAAAAGGAGAATAAGAAAGTACAAACAACAGCAGAGGTGAAAAGAAACACAAACGTAGCATGTCCAAACTGGTATAGTAGCCTGTCAGAGAGTCTGGTCAAATACCAAAAAGTTTTAGAAACTAAAATAAGAGGGTTATATTCGATTAAAGAAAAGGTTTACTGGAGCATTCATTTATTTTGCTTTCTTGCAGAACTGGTTAGCGTTTACTAACCTTAATCTGGACAATTTTACCCTGACGAACAGTCTGTTGTTTGCAAACATTACCTCACCATCACACAGAGATAACTATGCTTTCTGTCAGGTAATGGAAGTAAATAAGCAAAATTGCTAACTTTCATCATCATCATATACGTTTATTCATATTTATTTATTTATTTATTTATTTTCTCTTACAGAAAATCAACTTTACAGATCCATTCTTTGTTCCTCCTGTGGTGGTGGTGACGCCTAAACGCAGTTATAACAATTCGCGTCTGTCTGCTGGATCTGGATGTGACGCAATTACCAGCTGGATTGAGGTACTTTCTTTAACTTTGCTATGTTTATCGTTGATCCAATAAGCAATTGGTTAAAGGAAAGTAAGTAAGCACGATTCTACCCTATCTCCTAAGAATACAAACAAGCTTATTTATCTAATTTCCACTTGCTTCAAATTTTATCACAATACTGGATGTTGTTGTTGTTTTATGCTGGATTTTGTGCATCTGATGGCACTATGAGAAGACATCCACCCTTACTGAACACTTAACTTACTAAAGCAGTCTAGGGTCTGGGTTTGAACTATGTTCGTCCACAAATTTTCGGCATCTAAAGCCTAGAACGGGATGAAATTTTGCCTTATTTTAACACTAGTTTTCGAATAAGGTCTTTCTTGGATCTCTTAGTAAGTAGCTTTTGGTCGGCAGGCTTAAAAATCGATCAAAATGGTTTCATAAAGCAAAGAAACTCAACCAAGATATAAAAATGTGAACTTTAAAGTGGCAAAAGAGATGCAACTCTAGCACTGATATAGTCTGCCAGGAACGAAGTCTTTTAGCTCCATCTCGATAGGCCACGTAATTAAGAGAAATGAAAGACGTATACAAAACGTATCCTTTGACATATAAAAAAAAAAAATTACAAAATAATTCCCGGTTCATGCGTCGAACTTTACATGAGCCGAACCTAATCATTTGGTTGGGCGCATGTAAATTTCGACGTATGAATCAGTTAGGATCGACAGATTTATATGTGGGTCGACCCGCCGTTCTATTCGAATGCGCCATTTGAATAGAACGGCAAAAGTTCGACTTCGATTCATACGTCGAACTTTACATGTGCCGAACCAAATGCATACGTTCCGTATAAATTATATAAATTATATGTATCCCAGAGGTCTGCGCGTTCCATCGACTTGGCATGTGCAAAGGACTTCATTCTACACAAAATGGCGGGAAAAGAGGAATGTGCTTGTTCTTCTTGTTTCTAAACAACTAAATACACTTGTCTGAGATGCGAAAGATTTTAAAAGAATCTATTCTTGATGTGCACACGCACTTCAAACCGACCGAAACTGTTCAATACAGGCTATATCGAAGGTGAAGCCTTAATACTTCTCAGAACAAAATGTTCAAAAACATCATTTGAAGAGAAAATTACTTTATTCAAACAGAGATTACGCCACAGAGGTTACCTCGATAACCTTTAGTTATAGATAAAACTCTTTCAGAAGTCAATTTCCTCAAAAGATTGTCGGCACTACAAAACAAACAAAACACGCGCACAAACATTTTGCCTTTTGTTACGGATTATCGCCCTTATTTGCCCAACATAAAGAAATTGAGATGAGTAAATGGCACTTGATAGAAAATCAGCCTCTGCTAAGAGAGATCTACAAAGACCCTTCCCTACTTTCGTACAGAAAAGGGAGATCTTTGAAAGACGTACTCGTGAGAGCAAATTAGCTTTGGAGGTCATATTCTCCCTATCTCGTTAAATAGGAGCCGTGTTTGGCCTGTCTTCATTATTTTACCAAACAAGGTCTTCCATGTCAGAATTCATCTTTCCCGCCATTTTGAATCTTGTTGAGTAAAAAAAACAGCCGCTGACCACGAAAATCTATTTTAACACTTAAGCTTTAATTAAGTTCGACTTCAGTTAGGTTCGACGTCTGAATCAACTGCCGAACTTAATTATTTGGGTCGACCTTAATAGATATTAGGTTCGGCTCATGTAAAGTTCGACGCAGGGCCGTACATAGCAGGGGGGGGGGGGGGGGGGGGGGCAGGGCAGAGGGGGCAGCTGCCCCCGCCAGGAAAACTATTTTTTTTTGTAACATAGTGTTTCAATTTGCAGAGCTTTTTCTTGTAGGTTGTTCCAAAATCTCAAGAAAATCTAATTAAGTGGAAAAAATATTCCTTCAATGAGAATTTCAAATAATTATGTTGGAAAATCTTTCAAGCCAAAAGCCAATACGAGTTTTCTTATGAAAATAACGATTTTGTAATTTGGGCTGCCTGTGGTGTAGAATTTGGTGTGTAAATAATGATTGGTCAACAAGCCTATGCCACTCCCTGGCGTGTGCTTTTTTTTTTTTTTTTTTTAAATCTAGCTTACAAGAGTATGTTTTAATTGGTTTTAAAAGCCTGCGCGACTCCCATAAGTATTTTGGGTTTGAAGGATTTGATAGAGCCTTGGATTTGACCATCTTATGATCAACATCACAGGTCATTTGTGCCTGATAAGTTTTGATTTTCCTTTTTTGAATCCTCTTCATTTTAAATATGACTTCTTATTCTGTGTGTTCAACGACGGTGTTTTTCTGCCACATAGGGCATTTCAGCTGGGTTTGGTTTGGCTTGTTTAGTTTGAACCAAACATTGCCTCTCATCTAATGGTAAATTTTAAACACAGTCGATGCACTGCTGTAATTAAACGGAGAAAATCACTGAACTCCCACAATTCAAACGCACTATAACAGTTGAGCGAAGCACTTGCAAAAAGACAGTCGTGAATTAAGTACAATTTACGCCTTTTATGACTGTGACACGTTGCATAGCTCGATAACACGCTACAACGATTACTAGAGAAACAAAGAAACAAATAGCCGTGCCAAGAAACACAACACCTTACATTATGACAAAAACTAATAGCCGGGCCTAGTATTACAACAACTACAAAATGAAGTTTGTTACAAATTTCACAAATCTCAACAAGAAGGCCGTTAAAACTATCACGCACTTAAGCAAGGTGTTTATGCCATAAAAAGTCATGACAATTTAAGACAAAAAGCATCAGTGTGTTTTTTTTCCTTAAAGGTCTTTTAGGCAACTTTCTGTGTAGGGGTAAACTGCAAAAACGTCCAACTAGAAACCCTGGAAGACCCCCGTGGGGGTGTGCGGAGTTTGCCCCCGCAGACAAAAAAATCCTAGGTACGGCCCTGCCAACGTATGAACCGGGCCTAACATATACAAAATACAAAATACAAAATGTATACTTTGAAATCCGCAATGGACAGTGATAAACGTAGAATACCTTCCTCATCGATTGATATCGGCCTATATAGTCTTAAGTTATGATTGCTACGGATAAATAAATTACCAGGGATATTTAAATTTCGTTAAATGCTAGTTAATTGTATGCAAAAAGTCACAAAATGAAGTGGTTTCTGCTTGAATATTATATTAAAAAGACTTTACTACAATTTACATCACTGCTGTCTCTAAGCCCAAAAGTTAAACAATTCTGTTCAATTTTAGCACACGTCCACAATGGAAACAGAAATTTGTGTGAAACACTATAACAATGATGTCAACAATAAAGACGCCATCCAAGTTGATTACGTGGTTATTGGAGGTACGTAAAATCAGTTGTTAGTAAAGACCAAGCAACAATTTATGTATATTGTCCTTGCTGACAATTGTTTCTCTGGACTCTTCTTTACCTAAAATTAAGGACAAAGTCTTTGGACGAATTTTCATTGACGTTTTCTTTTCCTTTTTTTTTTTTTTTTTTTTGCGCACGATACAAATATTTATACACGAATGAAAGACTACCAGTTCTCCGACCCACACTTACAGTGTTGCCCTCGTGTACCTAAATAGGTTAGTCGTCTTCTGGAGAAAGTGGTGGGAAAGTACTATGTTATTGACAGTGGATAGCATGGCTTCTAGGTCAGATCATGATACACTGGGAATGGTGTATATTGATTGAAATATTTGCCCCAATCCCTTTTGTCTACCATTTCAGGTACATTCATAGCAGATATGACGCTAATACTAATACGCTTGTACACGTTTCGATGTTGAGGGAATCGAGAATAATGTATTTTTCCTTCGAGCGTTTCGGGTTTTGATATATGCCATAATATCAAGCCAGATATATTCATCCTCCCCGAACTCAATTTCAAATCATCACGCTCTCCTGCTACTTCCAACCGGATGTCTTACTTAGTTGAAGACTAACATTCCTTCCCTTGCACATATTTCTAGACTTGGATCCATGTTTAGACGTCACGTGCGATTACCACTGTCTTTGTAAGGCTTTTGGGCCTTCCGATGCTCGGTGTGTCAGTGTTGAGAACTGTCCCTCATTTCAAGAACCAATCTGTTCCTCAAATGGTACGACTTATGACAACAAGTGCCTGTTTGAACAGGAAATGTGTTTGCTGCAACTGAATTTTACAGTACAACATCCTGGCAGCTGTGAAGGTATGCTTAGTTACATGTAGGTTGATTTCTAGATACGTCTCTGGAGATGCCGGTATACAGACATTATGTAAACCAAGGATATGCAGCGTTAACAATGTCTGCAGCATTATACTCTTTTAAAAGATGCGCATCGGGGCACTAATATTGCGAAAACGTGTTTCGTGTTCGAGAGGAAAGGTGTTACACTTCGACATATCCACAACTCTGGAGTTCCTCTAAAGGCTGTCTTGAATTAACTCCAAATTAAATTAATGGCTAAAAAATTCAAACTCCCAAAAACTTAAGAATTCATATGTAAACGCAAACTAGTAAGCAAAAGAACAGCATGATCTTCATATGAAAGCAGTGAGGTTTGTATCAAAACAAGGTCACCCTCAGCCTCGCTTCCAATCCAAGGCCAAGTCAATAAGCACACAACTGTAAAATGGCCTATTCTCCATAAATTCAGAAACCAAATTTAACGATTTGGCTGGATCGGAATTTAGATTCAAAGAAGGGCGTAATGGCGAAAAAAACAAAACAGAAAACAAACAAACAAAAAGAAAATGGGCGTAAAGGCCGGATCTGAAGAGTTCATTGTAGACATGCGTACAAAGCACGCGTTTGGCAAAACCTTATAAATGTTAGTAAATTACTTTTTTTTTAATCTAAAGTAAAAACAAGGCATTTTGTCCTCCAATGAAGCATTTCAAAGTTCCACTTGTGTTTACCTGGCAACTCGCAATTACACCCTTTTATGTCTCACATTTCTTTTTTATTTCAGTAATTTAGTCTGATATATTTTTTTAACCATAAGTCACTTATGCTGATTTACGTTTGTATCATTATATCAGGATTTCCATTTCAACGCGGTCGTCGTCACATGCCACACATTCCATCACTGGGGTACTCCCATTGTGAAGTAATCCGTTTCCAACCTTACGTTTTCTATCCTGATAAACCCATTGATGTGCAGATTACTGTCAATCACATTGACACCAGTGACAAGTCCTTTGTCCATGATGCCACAGTTTCTTGGGTTGAACACGTAAATTACCATCAATTCACTGCCTGTGTGATGGCAGCCGGTTTCAACGAACGCAAGTCTAGTGCTAACGTGACCGTTGACTGGATGGGTTATCAGGGAGCTCCAGTTGGTGGCGTCAGTGGAGAGGTGCGCATATCGCAGTGGTGGACTGGGACGACTTGTGAGACTGTGAATTTTCCCTCGGTAAGTGATTTGTTTGCTTCGTTTCCTTTTTTCCCTTTCCATGGGGAGGGGGGAGGGGTTGGGGGTTGCTGTTTTCAGGTTTTTTCCTCAGCTCAGAAGTGCACATTTAACCATATCTAGACTTGGCTTTTCTTTGTTTTCTGTGGGCGGAGGGAGGGTCTGGGCGGATTCCTCGCCCGCCTTATTAAAGTTACGACAGTAACACTTGGAAGATAGATAGTACGCCCAAAAATGTTGCCTTATATGTCCACAACGTTAATTGATCGTGTTAATTTTGTCATGATTTCCAGTGGCAACCATCTTGGATGGGCTAATTTGGATTTCTGAATAATTGGAATTTACTACTATACCAAGAAGCCTACCATATCATGCGTTCAGCACCATCTTTAAACAATGATTTAAAAACCTAGCAGAAAGCTATGCCTATTCTCCTGACATTAACGTCTTGTTTTGCATTTTCATGCGCATGCTTTACATTGCTAATTTACCATCTTTCAGTATTTAAATCAAAGCTACTTGTTGTCACCTTAGCCTGAAGATGATAAAGTATCATATCGAAATATAACATTTAAGTACACCAACGTTTCCTCGCATTTGTTGTCCGTATCATTAACATAATGTATTTACTCGGAATTACATTCATTTTTTATATTCATACGATGCACTAAAAACTATAAACGTCTTTTGCGCTAAGGTAGCACCGTTATTACTAAGCGGCGTAATTATTATTCTACCTTTTTTTTAATTTCCTTTAATCTACAGGGAAAGTTTTTAAAGAAACCTTCAGTTTTTGTTACCGCGGTACACCACCATGCCGGGCTAAAAAGGGATGCTGCCAGTGTTTGGTTGGAGGACCTCTCCCAGTCTTCACTGAAAATATGTTTGAGGGAACTGCAAAATTACGCAGGCTCTCATGAAGATATTTACGTGGTAAGCACACACAAATTTCTGTTGTTTTGCCCCGCTTTTATGTTGTGATTTAACCCAATTCATGGGTGCCACATACGGCATCCTTACCGACTGCACAGAGGGTAAGGAAAAAAATTGGTTTCAGTCAAAGGTCTTTTTTATTGAGTTTTCGTGAGATTACCTGAAAAATCCCTTTCAAGAACACAATATTAACACTTTAATAAGCTGAAACGCATCGAAAAAATGTTCAAAAACTGAATTATCAGTTAATTACTCTATGTGGATTTTTTAGAACTTCCCATGCATCATTTTAAATGGAAAATATGATGTCTACGTGATGTGGCGTAAACATATTAATGTGGCTTACTACAGTTTTTCCGAGACTTAGTAGCGCGCGCTACGATAGCCTGCCACACGTCAGTATTTGTCCCGCGTGCAAAAATGACGCAAGTAACCTCAAGAAGTAACAAAAACCACTTCAGCACTTGAAAGGCGTTAAATCTCTTTGGTATATGTAGCGATAGTTTCAAAACTCCGTTCAAACATGTAATCAAGCCTAAAGCCAAAAAAATATGGCAAAAAAGTTTGATAAACATTCGGTTAAAGAGCTCTAATTTACTGTACCTTTCTCGCACGCGATACATGGCGTTACATGAGCGCGCGCTTAAATAAAGGGCATGCGCAATTCAATTCTGGTCCGAGGTTGTAAAAACCTGTCTTTGATCGATGATTGCTCGAAAACTTACCGTCCAACTTATGATGAAATTTTCACGGTTGATTTGTTTGGGTGAATCACGTTTGGAGCCAAAATTTTTGAAAAATCTGTAAGACAGATTTTGAGCTATTTTTGATTTCACATTCTCTTAGTTTGCACAAAAACTGTCTTACAGATTTTTTTTTTTACTTTGCATGAATGTTAAATCAGACCCAATTTCTTATTCTTGAAATTTTCAGGTGGGGTCATACGGGTAGAATTTGAAAAAAACGTGACTTAACCTACTTGTGCCCAGTCTCTCATTGGGTACTCGGTCGCTCATTTTGACTATTTGTTGACGTTTAATTGTTTAAATTTCACATAGAATCGTAAAAGACTTAAGCAAACAGTAAATAGTGAAGGGAAAAACAGCTTGGAACCTTTTTTAAAAGAGTTAAAAGTTGTGCCCTTATACATCATTAAAACTGTAGTAAGCCACCTTAAACTTTCTTGAATTCTCCCATTTGTACAAACACCATTTAGAAGACCAAATCAGCCATTGTCTACATTCTCTTAGGTCTAACATTAGGTTGCCTTCACTGTAACTGCTTTTGTATATAGTAAAGTCACGCGCCCAGTGACATAATAGTGTTACCTACTTTTCATAAGGTTTTTGTTCACTTATTTTCTCTAGAGCTGGTTGGCGTTTTCCTCTCTTCACAAGCCTCTCTTCTCGGAACACAGTTCAGTTTATTTTGTAAACTCTCAGCCTCCTCCTGCTGATTTCAATAATGCCTTCTGCAAGGTCAGTGTACTTTGTTTTTAGTCTAAACTGCAACGTTTTGCTGGAGAGAAAAGAGTATCTTTTCTCTTTGGACGTATATATCCTTGACATCCGTAGGATCGCCAACTTCAAAGTGAATTATATTAATGAGTTTGAGAGTGAATGTAATCCTGTTCTAACCACTACGACTTTTTCATAGGACATACGCTTCACTAAAGTATATCAAAATGCTCCGAGCGTTTTCGTTTCATCAAACCATTCCTCAAGTGGTGGAAATCAAGATCCTATGCACAATTCCATAACAGCTTGGGTGGAGGTAGGTCAGCCGCTTCAATCTATACTAGGTATGTTCACCTTACCTGTTAGAGATATTACTAGCTGTTAGAAATACATTGGAAAATTGAGAGAATTTACCATGGAGGTTTATAATTCATTGACACATTTTACAATGTAACATGAGTTTTCTAGGCTTTGATGATAATCAACATTTCAAGCTTTTACAGCGGTCTATGTTGCCGCTTCCGGACACACAATGGACAATCAAGTAGAAGGGCCATTGCTATATTTTTTGATTATCATTTTTTTAACAGCGTAAGAATGCTCATGTTACGCAGGTATAAGGTTGTGATAAGAAAGGCGAAGTCTAGGGAACAAACAAGAAAAGCATATAACATTTCATATGAGTTTGTCTTATTTTACAGTATATCAACACCACAGGAGCTCGAGTTTGTGTAAAGGAATTGTTTGTGTCAAAGTATGACCCGCTCTCCATATCATACACTGTCCTGTCAGGTAAGAGTCCAAAACTTGTTTTTTTTTTTTGTTTTGTTTTGTTTTGTTTTACGTACAAGTAATCAATCATTTCACGAAAGAAGACGAATAATTGTTCACTGAATAAATCAATGGAAATGAGCAATGCACAAATATACAGGCTTTCCTTGGATGTTTCTTTATTAGAGCTATTTTGGTTAAATTTGGTAACTATTTGTTTCCATCATCACGATATATATTATAATAAAGGCCGAGACAACAACTTTTAACCAACAATGCGATCTGTGTTTTTAATGTCTGCCGGAAACCTATGAAGAAGCAGGAAAGTATTTCAGTACATGACATTCTGCACATTGAATGTGCAGGATTTCTAATTTGCATAGTTTTTTTTTTTTATATATATATATATATATATATATATAAAGTTGAGTTTTGAGCACCATGCAAGATGACGCACACTTTTGCCAGCACTTCGGATTACGTTATAGTCCCTGCATTTGCACTCCCCGAACGCGCATCCCAGCAGTGCCATATGCTAACTCATTGAAAACCAAAGCGGTTAACGCCAAAATTCGCTCAACGTGCGCCCTGGTAGCCAGTTTGGGCCCACTTTCCCTTTTGTTTGTCTCTCTCACATCATTTATGGAGTTTGAAATTCGCGCGGAGCACGCACAAAAGCCCCGGATGTGTCGCTGCATTCTGGGCGATGATAACCCATAATACAGCCTTACCGTTAGAGATTACGTCATAAGTTATGCATTAACCGAGGAGGACGAGTTTGGTTGTTTGTCTAAAACTTTAAAATCACCCAATTTCAAATTATTTATGACTAGCCAAGGTAATTAATAACTAACATGGCTGAATTATTTACAGAATTGGTTGCCTTGTAACAGAAAAATTTCCTAAGAAGAAATTACCACTGAATATTTTTTTATGTCCTCTGTTAATACAGACATATGCCGACCAGGTTGGAGTTATTTTGGTGGTTACTGCTACTTCACAAGCCGTGCATGCGCCTCCTGGCTGACCGCAGAATCAAACTGTTCAACAATGCACTCTGATCTAGTGACCGTTCACAATCAAGAGGAAAATGTCTACATCCAGCATCGCAATAACGGCGAGCGAAGTTGGATTGGTTTGAATGACAGAAGTGTTGAAGGATCGTTTGTTTGGACCAACAAAGAAGTGAGCAGCTTTAGGTTCTGGGCGCCGAGACAACCAAATAACTGGAGAAATGAAGACTGCGTGCATACTTTGGGTGCCAAGCATGGTTACACTTGGAACGATGTGTCATGCGATAATTGCAACAACTTTACTTGCTTTACAGGTAGAGTGCAGTAGATATGTCCACCTCATATATAACCGTGCCAGAAAATGACTTGTTGATATTGTTTGAGGAGAGTGTAGTCGCGAATTCTACCCCAGCCATTATGAACTGATTTAGCGTACATTTTCTCTAAATATCGTCTCTTTAGTAGGCGTCATTCCTTTACGCGATTTTGTGAAAATAATATAACCTCCGTAATCTAAATCCAATCTATACAGGTGAAGCCTTGTTATCTATGAACGAATGATAATACAATAAAAAATAATTATCCCAAATACGTACACTGATATGTCATAAATAAATAAATAAATAAATGAATGAATAAATAAAAAAAAAAAATCAGAAATCAAAAGGCTAGCAGATCAGCCCATAGGTAAATAAAAAAATGTCGTAATTATTATCGAATTAAAAAAGAAAACCCTCATCTACAGGTTTTTGTCACTCACCATAACTTTGCAAGTATCAAAACTACAACAAAGTGTGATGGAAGCTTTTTATTTATATGCAGAATAGATAGTACGTGCAGATGACACTGAGATGACGCTTTTGATGTACGCAATGGACGTTACCATGTCATATGACGCAGCAATTATGTCACGTTTTCTAACTGTTGACCATATTAGATTTGTTAGTGTTAGAAAAACCTCAAAAACGGACAAAATTGACCAAAGACGAATAGAAATAACACAAAACCACAATCATAATACAAGAACATGAATTTACTATAAGAAACTCCATCTTTAACGATTTGACGATTTTTTCGATTTCCCCGAAACAGGCCTGTTATTTAATTGTTTGACATTAGTAACATTAAATTCAGTGATCAAAATTGGTTACCGTGACAACAAGAAAATAATTAAGGCCTGACCTACCATGCCAATTTCTTTTCCTCGTAAATTTCGGGAAAAAACATAAAGTTTCCTGTCGTTTGCACAAAATATTACTAAAATTTATTAAGCTCAACAGTCGAATAGGGAGAATTTTCCCCCTGTCTGGATAGGCTTAATGTCGTTGTCTTTTTGTTGCATCTTTTTAGACCTAGACGAATGTACTACAAACTCATTTGACTGTGACCCCAATGCTGCTTGTCGAAACACCGTGGGCTCGTACACCTGTGGCTGTCAATCCGGATATACGGGAAATGGCAAGATTTGCAATGGTAAGAAATTAATACTTATTACTCAAATAATTCAGTGTAAAATATAATTCTGTTTTCATCCGCATGGAAGTGGTAATGCTGGTAATGTTTTGACCGAGGCGATGAAAACGACGACGGTAAAATACCAAATACGAGACTGAGGATAATGGTCACTAAGTCATGACCGCGAGCACAAGAATAATCATGTAACTAAGGAAAAATTGTGCAGTAAAAGCGTGAAAGTTACATCAGACATAATATATAGCACATTATTGCAATACAGTAATTGTAGACAAGCGTTACATCAGTTCATATTGTTTAACAGTAGCAGTTGGATCACCAGAGCTTCCAGCAGTGTTCTTTGTTTTGTTTTTGTGGTTTGTTTCGCCAAATGAGTGCGGGTGTTTTAATTTGGGAACGACCAAAAAGGCGAGAAAGGAGAGCAAACCAGGGAAACTAAGAAGCTTTCTGACATAGAAAAAAAAAAGAACTTATAAGATGCAGCTTACGACAATTTCCATATGCAACGTTTGCTGTCATTACCCTTTCGTAGATATAGACGAATGTGTCACCAACTCTTACAGCTGCGGTGTGAATGCTTCGTGCAAAAATACCGACGGATCCTACACATGCGTATGTAATTCTGGGTATTCGGGTGATGGACAAATATGTACCGGTAAGTATCTTTTTTTTTTTTTTTTCTAATTTGTAGCTTACTCAAAAGAAGCACTGAACCTATCTTAGCGAGTGCGAACATGACATTTAGGAATACAAACTAAAAATTAAAGAGGCTCGCAGCAGTTTTCCCGGACTTACGGTGGAAGTTTTGAAATTACAATTTCGCATAGAAGATAAACTTCGATCTCCTCCATACTACATCATTGTCTCAACATATGATCAAAGTTAATTTTGTTCATCGATTTCCAAGGACAACCTATGACGATAGCACTTAGCCTCTCATTTTAAACATTGTCAATTATCTCGAAATCCTTCTCTTTTTGTTTGTCTGGGTCTATTCCACTGCTATTCACGGGCTTTGAATATTTATGATTACGTCTTGCAAAACTTAAAATTATAACGGAAGACTTGAGAGGTAGGAGTATATACTTATGTAGATTTTACGTTTTGAACGACTTCACGTGACCATAAATAGTCAAAGAACGTGAATAGCAGTGAAATAGATCCGGACAAAAACAATTAAATAAAACTCTTGTTCGGAGAAAGCGAATAAGGACTGGACCTTGACCAAGGTTCATCCTTCTAATCTAAAACGGTTCTTGAGCCTTAAACTTGCGCGAACACCGAAACGAATTATTATTCTAACCGCTTGTTATTTAACAGAAAAAAAAAAAAACTGTTAGCGCATTTTAAAGATAGATACCTTGATTTCTGCAAAGTAGGAACTTTTTCACTAAAAGTTAGAGACACCCGTAAAGCTCAATATACATTTAGAATGTTTTCCATATGCAACGTTTGCTGTCATTACCCTTTCGTAGATATAGACGAATGTGTCACCAACTCTTACAGCTGCGGTGTGAATGCTTCGTGCAGAAATACCGACGGATCCTACACATGTGTTTGTAATTCTGGATATTCGGGCGATGGACAAATATGTACCGGTAAGTATCTTTTTTTTTTTTTTTTTTTTTTCTAATTTGTAGCTTACTCAAAAGAAGCACTGAACCTATCTTAGCGAGTGCGAACATGACATTTAGGAATACAAACTAAAAATTAAAGAGGCTCGCAGCAGTTTTCCCGGACTTACGGTGGAAGTTTTGAAATTACAATTTCGCATAGAAGATAAACTTCGATCTCCTTCATACTACATCATTGTCTCAACATATGATCAAAGTTAATTTTGTTCATCGATTTCCAAGGACAACCTATGACGATAGCACTTAGCCTCTCATTTTAAACATTGTCAATTATCTCGAAATCCTTCTCTTTTTGTTTGTCTGGGTCTATTCCACTGCTATTCACGGGCTTTGAATATTTATGATTACGTCTTGCAAAACTTAAAATTATAACGGAAGACTTGAGAGGTAGGAGTATATACTTATGTAGATTTTACGTTTTGAACGACTTCACGTGACCATAAATAGTCAAAGAACGTGAATAGCAGTGAAATAGATCCGGACAAAAACAATTAAATAAAACTCTTGTTCGGAGAAAGCGAATAAGGACTGGACCTTGACCAAGGTTCATCCTTCTTATCTAAAACGGTTCTTGAGCCTTAAACTTGCGCGAACACCGAAAAGAATTATTATTCTAACCGCTTGTTATTTAACAGAAAAAAAAAAAACTGTTAGCGCATTTTAAAGATAGATACCTTGATTTCTGCAAAGTAGGAACATTTTCACTAAAAATTAGAGACACCCGTAAAGCTCAATATACAATTAGAATGTTTTGCTATGAGGAAAGACCTTTCAACGAAAATTAAAGAGAAAATGTCAAGTTTTGTATTGCCAGCGGTTTTGGTGACAAATGCGGGAACAAAAAAATGCCACCTAAAAATTGATTCATACAGATTTTTTCCTAATGTCGCCTGCAAATTGTATAGATTTAGTAATATAAAACCCTAAAATTTCGTCATTAAGTGTCGGACAAGATTTCGAGATAACCGACCATGTTTAAAATTAAAGGCTATGCGCTATCGTTGCGATGGTTAAAGTTTTTTCTTGGGAAACGAAAAAAAAAAATAACTTCCATCATATGTTGAAATCATGATGTAGTATGAAGAAGAAAAACAACAGTAGTTCTCATTGCTGTGTGCGAGCCTGCTAAAGATGCACGATTTTCCCAATTTTCCGGCGGGCTGAATCGGGCGTGAAGCCGTAAATTCAACTTTTCTAATTTTTAGAAAAACGAAAGAGCGATGGAACTTTTAATTGTGATTTTTGAAAATAGTTCACCAAAAGGAACATTTAGGTGAAATAAAATGAAATCTGAAATTTTCTCTCTGTCGTGGGATTTTAATTTTGATATTTACAGTCACTAGCTCTTAAGCAGGCTTGCATGAAAACTATTAAGTTTCCGGCTGTAAACTGATGCAGGCACATATTTCAGTAGGTTGTACTTGAATTACTTAGTCACTATCAACTGTTCAGCGACTACGATTGTTTTTATTGCTCAGTTTTGCCGCATACAATTAATCACAGTCGTCCAGACACGACGCCGTTCATCAGTGATATTTTTCGTACAGATATCGACGAGTGTGCCAGTGGCTTGCACAGCTGTCACAGTTCACGAGCTGCTTGTACAAACACTGTAGGATCGTACAATTGTTCTTGTGATCATCCTTACACTGGAGATGGAAGGACTCAGTGCAATCTTGTGTCAGGTAATTATTCCTTTTTGATTTCAGCTCGATAAGTTGATGACGAAAATTAACGCCAGACCATAATATACGCTGTGAGCATGAGGTAAAGGAAAACGAAACATTATAAAATAAGAAATGCCAGGTTTATAGTGACGGGACTTTATGCTTCAAAGAATCCAGGGCCCAGTTGTTCAAAGCCCGATTAAGATTATCCTAGGTTAGTGTAAATTTTAATTGCTATTTATTTACCGCTAAAAGAGGGTTTGCCACAAAATTCTGGCCCAATAAGGTTATAAATTACAAATTCCTTTTCCTTAAACCTTAATCTTGTGAAAAATCCTCCTTTAACGGTAAATAAATAACAATTACAATTTTTCACCAATCAAGGCTTTGAACAACTGGGCCCAGAAAGTGTACGAAATCATGCTTCCGCAACTAGGGATCATCGCATTTTCAGCTTACTGGAAAGCGTTTATACAATTATGGGTCGATTCTTCTTCTTTTCTTTTTGGTTTGTTCTCCTGTTTTTGCTCTTATTCTTTTTTCTTTTTTTTTCTGTTTTTTTTTTTTATTGTTGTTGTTGTTGTTGTTTATAATTTTCTTTTGGGGGGGGGGGGGGAGGTGGAGGGGTTATGGGGTGAAAGCAGATAGAAACTTGGTAAAAATTACAAACTCTGATTCAAATGTTTCGTACAATAAATCGCAATTTAAGCAGTTGCGAAAAGAAAGCCTGAACAAAATTCAGGCTTGAACGGGATTCGAACCCATAACCTCTGCATCGCAGAGGTCATGGGTTCGAATTCCGTTCAAGCCTGAATTTTTTCAGGCTTTCTATTTACAACTGCTTAAGTTGCGTAGTAACTGCGAGGATCTTTCCTTTATTTGATGTTTATTTATTTGCGGCAGTACTTAGTTGGAACACTTCTGATCGATTCTCTTCGCTCTAAATCTGAGTTTATTCCCTTCATGCGCATATACACACTTACATACACGCACAAACTGCAAGAACAACGTGGAAAGGAGATGTCTCTTTGCTCGTTGTCATTATGCATTAGATTACTCCTGTTATAATAGAGACATTGTATCTTACTCTATTCATAAACAGTGGATAGCTTTGTTGACGCGCTTTGATTGGCTACTGAAACTCGGTATAGCAAGTGCTATTCACGTCCATGCAACTCACGAAGCTTACGTAAATTACGAGAAAAATGGCTTCCCTGACTACAACCGTAAAAAACGGAGGAAATGTACAAAGAAAAAGGCCGCGAAATTTCGTGTGGCGGTTTTTTGCCGGTAAAGCGTTATCCTTTTAAGCGCGAATTTGTCGATGAAAGCAATGGGAAGTTGTAATCGTTGACAGGAATAAATGATTTAAAAATCATCATTTTTGTGCTATATTACCGCACTGTTTTAGTTTATAGTAAAAAAAAAAAAAAACTATTCATGCACCTAAGTGTTGGTGGCCTCCACTTCGGTGAATATTTGTTAATTATTAAATATAAAAAGTGCGGCTAAAACGTGCAAATGTTCTGTGACTGTATATTACTGATAAAAGTAATCAGAACGTGCTGATTCTAATCTCTAGTTTTTGTAGACAGATTACAAAGAAAGGATTATACAGGTTAATATAATAATTATAATTGTAATATTCATAATGATTAAGAAAAAAAAACAGTAAGAAGTAAAGCTTGAAAAGTCGTATAATTTGATTGCCATTGTTAATATGGACAAACTTTTTACTCCATGTTATGGCAGAGTGATAGTGTCTCAAAATAATTAGTTTTTCAGGTAGCAAAACGCTAAAAGAAGTGCAGGTAGTGTACAAAATATTCCCAAAGCATTAGTCTCAACCGTCAGCTCTCAATCATAAGGGCCAACGCAAGTTGAGTCTACTGCGTGATCGTTTGACTATTTAAAATACAAGGAATTGTTTCGGTAATGAAACATTCAAATCAACGTTACAATATTGCTACGAATATTAACACCAAAGTTTTAAACAATTCAAATTAAACTTACTTTCAATTGGTTATTGCGTCTTTTCAATATTGTGGCTCCAAACGGAGGACATTGGTGGTTAAAATGGTGTTACGCTATCCACTACTGTAAGCACTGAAAAACAACCAAACAATCGAACAAATAAACAAACAAAAAAGAAAAGAGAGAGAGAAAATTAACCTCTAATTACTTGATGTTATCCACATCGTATAACACAGTGGACTCCCGTTAGGCAAACAAAGTGTGCTTTAAAATATCTCAATTAGACGTTTTAAACTTTTAATAAACGTAAACTCATAACACGGTTTTGCAAGTGTGCGATTGTTCGGTGCGTGTGTCTTTGAGGAGGAAGGCTATCTAGGTTTCTCAAAAGAAAAAATAGACATCTGTTCTTCGCATTTTTATATTTAAATTAAAGACGTAAGGCCACGGCTCTGACCTAGCGTCGTTCATGCGTCGTACCAGCACGACTCTCCCGCTAAACCTTTTGCTGTATATAATTGAAATCTGCTATTAAGAGGTCTTTACATACAGGAACACTGCAAAGCAACCTACTTGATGGGGCGCATAAGAAGTAAAGTTATTCTTCTCGGGCCTTTTTCATGAGTTATTCCCGTTCAGTACAAGTACACCTGCTATCCACTTGCTTAAATGCTATTTCGTTTAGATTTTTCTAGGAAAAGTGAATGATCAATGATTTGTAATTGTTTGGTATGCTTTGGAAGGTCTTTTCAGTCTAGTACGTTTACTTTCATCTTCCGTTTGTGTTTCTCTGAACGAAAAACAACCCACTGCCTGCTATATTCCACCATACCAAATAGCACAAAGTAATCAAGAAAAAAGGATAAAGAAATTTGGCGAACTTTGTTAGTCACATAAAGTTCGTCAAGAATTCATTTTGAGCCTGTCAAACTTGTAGGTATTTGGAACAAGCTAACGTCTATCTTACTCGTTCTACTTTCCTCTCAAAATGTAGGAATGGATATTCAAGTTGCGTAAGCCTTTAAAAGGAAACGGCCAGCACACCATTTGGAAGCGAATGGGCAAGATAAAAGCCCTTGTTTTCGAAAGATAAGATTTGCCAAACCAGACACTTTTTAGTGATATAACATCCGTCAGTTGTATAACACAAGATCACATTATGATGTCGGTGCATAGATGGCAGTCATCGAAAAGTCATCTGACACAAAATTAGTGCTCATCTCCGTCACATTCTATAGTTCTTTAGAACAAAGGGTGTTTTATTTTACTAATTTGTATACATCATATCTGTGGAATGCTCCGAGCTAAGTCAAAATATCTTGATACACCAACTATTGGCCTCACACCGTTTTCATTTGAATCATTAGGGATTGGATGCATACTCTTCGTGCAGTATATTTCTTCGGTTTTTATAAACTGTAATCGGATTAGGCCATGCATCAACCATTTTTATTTGGTAGGTTATATCTCGATGCCTTTCGGTTCTAGGTTGGTATTTTAAGAATTTAGCCAAGTTCGGCAATCTCCTCTGTGTTCTTGCGGTCTGAATTTCCTTCTTGGACTCTTTTATACTTCCAATGAATTCCCGGCACTTTTGGATTTTTGGGTTCTAATTTTAAATGCAAAGAAAAAAATTAATCTCAACGGGTATCCTTCTGAAGAAAAACAGACGTGTTGATTGAATATTGAAGCTGGAGGGACGTCTGTTATCCCTGGAAGACTAGCGCGTTGTATTTCCGCCGTCCTATTTGGCTGAAATTTAGCGAAACAAAAATATGGTTTGTAATACTCTAAATTTGCAGTGAATAAAAACACTTTGCTGTGTTCCATTTACATTATTTCATACAAAAACGGGTGAGAGCCCTTTTCCAACAAAATTCAAGTACTTACCTAAATTTGCTAATTGTATTTGGATACATCCTCTAATTTTCAACATAGGTCTACATAATTGACACTAACGGATGCTATTCTGCGAAAAAACAGGGAATATAGAGATAGTACCCCAGAAGTATCAGTTGTTGTTGTTGATGTTGTCTGTCACTAAAAATTTAATTTCTTTTCTGCTTTGTTTATGTTCAGTGTTTGCAATAATATTTCTGCGGTCCTACAGATGTGAAGAGAGAGAGAGCGCTTATGTAATGTACCCGAGTTACTAGGTCCGTATTATTACCAATATTGTAACCAGTGACGTGATTGAGTCATACGTGTACATTGCCTAACTCTATTTAAATTGCTGCAATATAACCTTGAGGATATTAGTACATACAAAAATGTTTCCTTTGGCGTCCGCAGAATACGTCATACGACGTGGGAATTAGGTCCGTGATTTATCACGACCGCCTTCCAAAACCGGTTCATCAAACACAATCGTATCAAATTAAAAAGTAACAAAGAACACTATTTTTTGACAAGAGAAAAAATTCGATAAATATGGTTCTCAAAATTTTGTTGCCATAGAGAAATCATGTCACACGAACATCTAAAAGACATACGAAATTTGTTCCCTTATAATCAGATAAGTTTAGGGAAACGTCACAACGCTGGTTGATGGTTGCTTTAAAGGAAGCCTCCACTCCGACAACAAATTGACAGTAAATTGTCGGAAATGTTGTCTAAGACTAAATTTTAGTTTAAAAAGTAGAAGTGACAGTCAAGCGTACTAAAAATTAGATATGGTTATCGCCTTCTTTCGATTTTAAATTTCCTAGGCGACGCCATTTTGGATTTCATGACGTAATACGTTTGTCGTTATTGTAAGAAAACAGAAGTTCTTTTGTGTGAAACAATTGAGCAACCGTATTACATCATGAAATCCAAGATGGCAGCGCGCGGGAAATTTAAAATGAAAAGCAGGCGATAATCAGATTCTGTTTTGTCCGACACAGAACTATTCTTTTTATGTTTTCCAACGAAATTTGAAATAAGATTGTATTTTTAACAGTTTGACTTTAATTTACTCCATCAGTCGCGGTTTCCTTTAATATCAAAAATGTTATGAATGTTCAAAGTCAGAGAGGACGCCCCCTCCCCCCGACCATCCAGGCTGAATACGGTTAAATGCATTTCAATTCCATGGATAGTCTTACGTAGCTACTGAAAGTGCAAATTTTATTTAAAAAAATCATGATCAACATCATGACTCCTGGTTAAACTTTTTTTTTTCGATCAAATTAATAAATAATTAATAAACATTAATTATTTTGTTATCATTTTGTCGCAGTGATTTCAAAAATATCGCATCTACATATTTATTAATATTTGGATTACATTGCTTCGCCACTGGTTTGAATTTTGAAAACAGCGGATCAACAGAGATTTCCTTGTTTTAATAAAATGAGAGTAAACCGGCAGAGCAAATTTGTTCTTATTATATCTACTGTCATCATTATCGTACGCAGCGCAAAAATGCATGTGCGCGTGGGGTTGCTCTTGGTAAGTTCAAATTGTCTTCAATGTCCTCTTAACTGACGATGATATTACCTGTTGAAAGTGGATGTCCTATGCCAAATTCATTTTAAAGATAAAGTCGCGTAAGTTCCTTTCTCTAAAGCCTAGTTCTCACTAGCGACGCAAGCACAAGCGCAAGCATAAGAATACTTATTTCACTGTGAAAACGGCCTCGCACAAGCACAAGCGCAAACACAGACACAAGGATCTTTTTTCTTTTTTTCATTTTCTTGAGCCTGTGCTTGCGTTGCGTTCGTTTTCACTTGACATAAAGCTCTTATGCTTGTGCTTGCGCCTGTGGTTGCGTCGCTAGTGAAAACCAAGAATTGGCCAACGTACAAACAAATCTACAGATATACTGAAACGCGAGGAGTTCATAGGGTTGGCTAAGTTGAATTGTAAGGATGTTTTCCGCTCACTCGGCCGTTCTTCTTATTTTTCCGCAATTTATGTTTGGACTTCTTACACTACCCTGGCAACTCATCACGCCAACTGAACACTAAATTGCTGTCAATACTGCGACTTAATTTGAATACTCGGGCGGATAAGAGAGGAAAAAGGGATGCCACTCCTTCCTGTGAGATTTTTGTTCAATATTTAAGTTGAGAAAACAATTCGTTTTCAGCAAATGTTCGCTTATATTTATGGCAGCAATTTGGGTGAAAATACGCTCGGGTTCGTAGCAAAGATCGAAAAATTCCGACATCTGCTGGAACCAGTCGGATTGCATTATTTACAGAAGCCCGCCTGCTGCCGCACTGAGAAATAGAAAATAATAATAAAAACGTCTGTCATCAATGTTTTACATGCAGGCAAAGAGACAAACGCCTGTCCTTACGTTTGCAAAATCAATAAGGATCTTACCAGTATCAACCTCCATATGTTTATGAATATGAATAAACGGAAGAGAGCAAATATGACCTTTTTGCACCTGCCACCCAAAAAGCAGCCACATAATTTCTGGGAGATGTTAGCGATCAACCGTGACTTGTGCGTCATTGCGTACGGTACAATTTATTACTATTTTAATATCCAGGATTAAAAACTTACTTTGTCTTGCTAATTTCAACGAACTGCAATAGAAGAAGATCTTTTAAAATCCCAAAATTAATTTCTTATTTTATGTTATTTATTGTTTATAATCATAATTTTCAGTTTGTAGGCTTTCTAATGTACGTGCGTGCGCATGTGCGTGTATGGTAGCTACGCCCCTGTTTTCCCCAGCACCATAATGCCTTACGAGCTGGAATGGTGTAGCTGAAATTATTTTCAATTAGCATTATAATAATTATGATAATTTTAATGCTTAGAAACATTATCCACTGGTAACAAGGATCTGGGATAAGACAGCGAATTAAAACATGTTTTAGCTGATTTGTGATGATTATCACTGTGATACTTTTATTACTGTTTCTTTTCAGAATGCCAAAACTATAACAGTCTGAACAATGGTAACAGAAAGATAACTTACTCCACTCGTCATTATTATTGTGACAGTGGAATGACTCATGGATGGTATCGGTTTGAAGGTGCCGCAGGGAAACGAATGGCTTCTTCATGCCCACCCACTCATAGGTGTAACACTTATGCAACAGGATGGTTAAGAGGAGGGCACCCTAATGTTGCTGATGGTCAAGTTAGCAGAACGGTGTGCTTCCACTATTCTGGGAACTGCTGCTATTGGTCAATTACCATCCGAGTGAGGAACTGCGGTTCTTTCTACGTGTATTACTTTAGTGGCACACCTACCTGTGATCTCCGCTTCTGTGGTAGTGACTAGAGAAGAACTGAGACTGTTTTATTTTCAGCAAATCCTGCAGTTTAGTTTTTTTTTTAAGTGGATGATTTTCTTTTTTTTTTTTTTTTTTTTTTTTTTTTTTCGAGCTAATCAAGACCATCAGTACAGGGTTTTTTTTTTATCTTGGGACTTGTCAGTACAGTAACATTTTCCAATTTAATTATTGTGTTTTCTGAAAATTATTCGAGTCTGAAATACTTAGAGCACATTCTCGGTTATTATAGTTAGAAGGTGATCACAAATTGCACTTATCTTAAAATCGAGTTTAGTTGTGTTCAAGAGTATAACAACGTCGTGTTAATCAGTTACTTTAATTATAATACTTCCACTTCCAAGAGAGCCGAGAGCCAAGAAAATCTAATATTAGAATTTTGATTGAAAATAATTTGCTTGCGCTATAGGTATATTTGCTCTTTTAACTGAGGCCAGTTTTCAAGCGGAAACTACTATAAGACCAGCTAAGGCAACCTACTGAATAGTTTTTGTTTTTGGAGCCTTGACCTTGAGGCAAACAAAGCGCTTACACTTTCAACTGGAAATAATATCATGGTATAATAATGTACCAAAGCTCCAGTGTTGTCTCTCAGCGTTTGTAGTTTTAATCCTTTGATGAAATAGGAAAATACCATTGCTTTCAGTAGTTTGCAAGCTGAAATGTATCTCATCAGGCTCACATATCACTGATGCTAGTACGTATTCCTAGATGTGGAGGCAATTAAATTATTTTGAAGAAAAGTACAACATCTTTCGGCCGTTAGAACAGCCATCGCCAGTAGCGAAAAAAAGGTAACAAAATTGAATTTGCGATAAATATATAACATAAATATTTTACTTATAACTTGTTTACTGCAATGAAGATGTTTAATTAATCAATGTGAAACACCAAACCCAAAATTTAAATGTGAAGCCTGTACATGATTGATTCTGTTTTTCTTGTTGAGGTAAAAAAAAAAAAATGCCAATAAATTAAAATAGTACGGGATAACTATATATCTTTAACTTTTAGGACCATTCTCAAAGAACCAATGAGTAGATTGTAAAAGTTACACAGTTAGGGTTGACGCAATCAAAGAAATAAAGCAACGTGTTGTTAAACGTTAAATTGGTTATTATTTTGCTCTCACAGTTATTAACAAGTTACATAAATCACGGCTCAAAATTAAACAGAAGTGCGGGCAACAGAGTCTGCTTGCAAAAGCTCCAACAAAAACAATGTATAAAATGACAGAGCCGTTCAGTTGATGTTATACCCTAAGCATTTTGTTTTCCATATCAAGCAAATTTCCAGGATTAGAATGAATCACCAACTATGGATACTTTCTCTGTAAACCACAGAATTGGAAACAGTATTAGGGTCAAAAGTCATCAGACATGTCTAAGTCATTCGAGAGCTTAACGGATACAAATGACTCAGACTGCTACGGCTTCGGATCCTTCTCCATACAAGTAACTTCTGCTTAAATTAAACCACTCGGAAAACATTCCTCTTCTCTTATTTTGTCTGTCGTAACCTTCTTTTTCCTCACGGGTAGCATGTTTCTTCCTCTAAGAAGCCAGTTATTCGTTGTTTGTCTTATTTTTTGATTTTTTTGTTTTGTTTTTGATTTTATTGTTTGCTGTCGGCTGATTTCATCTTTAGTTATAAGGGATAAACGGTGACATGACAAACATCTTATGTTGGTCTGATCTGAAATCGTATCGATTTAGTGGGTGGGGTGGGGGGGGGGGGGTTGAGATCGTGCTGGTCTCGTGTAAACGCTTCATGCTTTCACACCAAGCCAGAATCATGAGTAATACGACAGATGTGAGTGGAACGTCCGCACCGGGAAAACGTGACTACCTAATTAAAACAGAAAACGAAACTTCCTTTCTCCTTGAAATTTTTTTTGTAAGTTGTAAACAGCCGCAAATCTCCTTTATCAAGCAGCTTGTAACAATATCGGGACCAGTCATCAGCTGTAGTGGATGTTGTCCCAGTTTATTAAATTACTACCATTTGATACATAAAGGATTTGCAAAAATACCGGGACATTTCGAGAAACAGAATCCACTTCCTAAATGAAACTGGGAAAAAATGACAAATATAACAGCTGAATAATTATGCTCCTATTGTGCTCTTATCACTTCTGTTCGGAGTACAAATGTTAGCTGCAATCATAACAAGTTACCCGTGAGGTGGTGACTGTTGACGTTCCAGGGTTTCGGAGATTTTGACAATTTTTCTGAAGATTTGTTAGCCTTTTTCAGCAAGGTTAGATTTAGTTAGACATGACCACGGCAACATTGTGCTTGAATGTGCTCATGTTGTTAAAGATACTGGGAAGGTCACACTAAGAAGCGTACTAAAATGTCGCTGCCCAGGCTCGCAAACTGCAGAGACTAAGACGAAGAGCTTCCAACAAAAAAAGGCCAAAAGGAGGAGATTAACTTCAAAACAATAGGTCCAACCCTTGGTCCAACTGATTTGCCTTGCGTGATATATCTCTTGTATATATAGTTTTACGAAACCTGGTACCTGTACATGAACATGCTCACCAGTTTCACAATATTTCTGGCTTACTGAGCCGATAACCAATTTATTATATCTGCTAAATGGCATAATCTGGCTTGTATATGACGAGAGTTAACTGGCATAAGTAATTTTCCAGGTGATTAATTAATTAGTACCCAATGCAGTCTATTCTCAGCAGCAGGCGGAAGTTGGGAGAGGAGAGAGGTACAGACAGTGAGGCCTGGAACTTAGTATAGTTTACAACAGTTTAGAATTCTGGCCGGGTGAGACAAAGTACTTATACATGGAGGCCGATAATTTGTGTTTCAGAGAGGAGGAATGTCTGCATTTTTGAAAAGCCAACAGCAGCTCGCAAATTCGGGATATAATATTCCACTCCCTTAACCTTTCTGTCGCCTAAATTTTCGGCTTAAGCATTTGAACAGATCAAACCCCATTAGCTTACACAAATGTCTTAAACAAGGCACAAAACGATTCAAGCAACAAATGAGACACAATTTTTAATATTTTGCTTGAATGTTCTCATTGGGTGATATAGACCACCCGCCTGAAAGGGTTTATTTACAAAAACATATGTGTACAGCATTCAAACAGCTTCTGCTTTCAAGAAAGCTATACACGGGATGATAAAGATCGTAATGTTGAGCAACACACTAAGCTATTTAAAAAAAAACAGTTACTTTATTAGCAAACTCATACACACTCCCTAGCGGTTTCTTGAATCCTTCTGCGCTAAAAGGTGAAAAAAAAAAAACTCTAGTGCGATTGTAAAGGATTTGTTCATATTATACATATTAATAATTTAGCGCGGAAAACAACACACGCATGTTGGACTATTTCTTCCTGCTCGTCTGGTAGATTGTCTATCTTCAACATGTTACTCATCTGTAACTGAACGGGTCAGCTTATAATTTAGACGGGAAATTTGCCTGATTTTATCAGCCTTCTTGTATGTCTATTTACATGTATCTCAGGACAATTTATCCCTCTAAGAGCAAGGATTCTGCAACAACAAAGTGCCCAATCTCGTACCCAGAGTCCTCAGGCTCTGTGACCAGCGGTTATTAGCCAGGAAAGATTCTGGAGAATTGGGGATTTCGTTTTGATTGGCTGCATCATAACGGCTTGCATTGTTTTACCGCAGAAATCCTGCATTAATGAAATTAAAGTTCCCCAGTCTGTCTCCTGGTGACCAAGCGCGGACCAAAAAACCCTGAGGATTGTGTGTACGAAATTGCCAAGTGCCGTGTTCACACTTAGAGGGATGATTTTTCGGACGGATTATTACTCTAGAGAAGTTATCAAGTGAAAGCGGCCATTGCGGAGAGAAAAGGCAGGGAAAGACATGAAGAGAGTCTAAAAGTGGTCTAGTCTTGCCTCGTTTTTAATGCATCTTTCAATTTGGCGCTGCCCGACCTTGCTCTCTACAAGTTCAATGCCTGGAACAGAGCGGTTTTCAATTGAGCATCGAAAGTAACTTAACGTTTGCTTTGGTTTTTCACAGTATCACGCTCTGTGATTGGTTAGAAAAACTCGCGCCACTTTTTCAACCAATGAGAAGCCAGACCAAAACTAATTGTGCCTCACTCGCGCGCGTTTTCCCGCACTTGCCGTCGGTTACGCGCATTTGCTTTGAACTCTGATTGGTTTATTGCACTGTTTACGTCTTTTGTGCTTGGCCAAAGTAATTGCTTTGCTTTTCGTTTTAGGACACTCAATTTAAAAACGCTCTAACTTAAACCTTTTAGCCCTAACAGTGACCAGCAACAAATTTCTCCTTATAACATCAATGCTTATTCAACCCCTGAGCTTGTGAGAATAAAGGATATGATCACCCAAGGTGAAATTTCTTGATATTTAATAACTTCTCCCCAGTACTTTTATAAGAAAAGTATGGGGACAAGATAGGAGAATTTGTTCTTTGATAGAAGGGGTTAAAGGGTTAATGAAATGTTTATTACTACTTAGTTTACAAACAAGCCGAATTAGACGACCAACTCGTCTCAAACGTATTCTGTCTTTCAGCATTGTGTTCCACGAACCATGAGCCTTGAAGCCGAACCGGCAATTTTTACGAGAACACCATTTTACAACAAGTACAAAACTTTATGTTATTAAATTTTAATTTGGTAATCCTAATCTTTAAAATTTTAACATCATAACAAGGATGTACGAAGACGCAAAGCTTGTTAAAGAGGGAAATTCTAAAAGCACCTCTTAGTTGATTTTGCCACTCAATGAATTTAGGACACAAATGGGAGAATAAATCTGTGAATTGGTAACCTTCAGTTTACCAAATTCCTGCCAGACGGGAATTCCGTCTTGAGACGAGTTTTTCATCTCATATAAATTCAGCAATGAAATTCCCACTTTTTCTAACCTACCTCTTTGCAAACTGACTAAATTGTTACAACTATTAACTCATAACACACTCTATTAAGGACAAACTTGAAGCTGCTCTTTATGCCCTCCCAGAGCCAGTGCCTCTAATTTTACCCAGCTCTATCAATTTGGTTTTATTTATTATGGAAGACTGAACGTAAAATGGGCCGAGTAAAAAAGGAAGCCACTTTAACTCGCCCCAACCCTCCCTCTGTTTTCTGAAACCGATAATAAACATGGCGGAAGAACGCATTTCCAGTGTAGTCTGCTGTCGAACAGTACAGCAGATATCAATATTTCAATATAAAAGTATAAGATATAAGCTGAGATTCAATACCAAAATGGAACCCCACTTTATGGCCATCAAATTGTTAAGCCAATGACACAAGGTTGTCGTACGAATGCTAAGCGGTGCATCATGAGATATTGCTCGTTGAAAACAGGCCATTCAACACGTTGCAATTTGTTAAAGTGATGTATCAAATATATCAACAAGTTGCGCGTTGTTAAACGGGATAGAACCTGGTTCTATTTGGTTCAACAACGTGCACGTGCAATTTTGGTCCAATTGGGAGAACTAAGATTCACTTTCTTTTCTTTTTATCCGTACGCCTGTGTCACTGACTGAAACATACGTCTATTAATGTGCAATGTGTTGAGTGGCCGATGGAAACCATTGTCAATTTATAATGGAGCCAACAAGTCCAGACATCTCTTTAGTTGGGAGATCTCGGATTTCCTATCTTCCGAAAATGCCTGTGTCACAGACTGAAAACATACATGTATCAAGGTGCGACATGTTGAGGGGCGGCTATAACATACATCGGGGACCCAACAAGTTTCGCCATCGCTCAACAATTGTTGAGCAACGCTTTATAATGATGTCCTAGTCTAAGAAAATATATCTGAACCAACGAAGTCATAAACATTGGAAGTGGAACCCAGTATGGAATATCATATACTATTCCAAAATGAACACAAATCTCTTGCCTGAAAGAGCACACGCCTTTTCCGTCTTTCATCCCGAGGCATGTGCTCTTGCAGACTATTATAAAATCACGGGAAGAGATGTCGGGGAGGGGAAGTTGTCATTTATATTAGTGACGGGAAGGGGCGAGGCCCATTTGGGGGTTTAATAAGAGATCATGAACTTTTGGGGGTAAGAAATTTTCTGGAGGGCTTTTATTGCTTGGGGAAGGGAGGGTGGAACAAATTTTGGCAAGAACTTTTCTAAGGGTTTTTATGCCATCAACATACTTCTGGGGGGAGGGGGCTTTGCAGACTGGGTCGCTGGACGTTTTTGGCGTTAGCTTTCAGTTTTCGCCTAATGAGACTTTGTTGTGTCCAATATCCTTGCTTGACTTTTATACTCTGAGAACCCTGCTGCCCCTACCCCCCTCACCCCTTCCTTCCCACCTGGGTATAAAATTCCAATCACTCAGAGTGCGAATGGGTAGAGGGAGAAATCAATATATCTATTGATAATTGATAGCTGGAGAGTTATACGCCAACCGTCAGGAATGTACTTCTTGCTCCAAATTGTCTGTTCTCTGGCCAATCTTGGCTAGACGGTCATGCTCCTGTAAGAAAAGCACAGAGGAATGGAATACGACTTATCCATGTCTGATGTTTACCCAATAGGAGGTCTATCAAAACAAGGCGAAAAATGGGTTTTCATTTACAAATAGCGGGAAAACTCTCTCGTTCGTTGATTTATCGCCAGTGTATCCAGCATTACGGGATTACAAAGACAGGATGACTTTTCGCCTTGTCACGTATTCTAAGTGCCATTCACACCAGCAAAACATGTTTAAGGAGGCTCGAAAGGGTTTTATGTCCGCGGGAGATTGAATCCAAATGACTGTATCCCACGCACGATCCTCCCGCGAAATTGCGTGGCGCGTGTTGTAAACAAAAATGGCGGCCAAAAATGAATTAACATCGCCGGTCACAAACTGTCCGAGGATGAATGTGGCTATTTGCGTAATAAAAAGGGGAAGTTTGTTACCAAAAAGACCGTTGCGAAAAGTGTGTGCTCCGCTAATAAGTTAATTCAGGCAAGAAAGTCGGTAGAAAAGCGACGTCTTGACGATGATGCTCCAGCACTCGCGATCGATGATTTTTTGCCCCGCAAAAAAACAAGACAACAAAATGTGGTACGTACAAATTTATAACACTACGCTAAACATGGTTTTAATTATTTTTGGTTGTGTGGCTGTTTAATGTCGTCAAAATATTGCAAAACATTCAAACTCCACCATTCATGTGCACACAGGAGTCAGACAAAGAAAACAGTAAAAAAGTACATGTAGTCGGGTCAAGAATTATTGACATGGAGGCGCTAGCAGGTGGGTTTGACAGGTGTAAAACTTGTGACAAAGGTAAGCAGAGTTTTATGAATACGGTTTCTACTGAGGCTTGGCTTTTTTCGTTTGAGTTTTTACTAGTACAATTCTACGTCGTTTTCCAAAGGTTTATTCAAAAGAAACTCAACTATAATTACAACAAAGTTCCCATTATTTAACTTCAACAACTACAAGTAATTATACAGTTTACAAAGTTTCTAACTTGACAAAAATACATGTACGGAGTTTGAAATAGATTCAGTCACTTCACACTATAATTAAATAAGACCCTGGATAATGTATAATTCGTCAAAAAAGGCTTTATGCGAATAACACTTATTTAGTTTTTTTTTTTATTTTTCTGACTGAGATCACATAAACAACAGTATTTGCAGATCAAATGTACTGCAAATATACCATGCATACTAGTTACATTCTCTTACACTCTGGAACAGAGTAAAACCCTACAAAAGTTGAGGTGTATAAAAAATAATACCTGTTTCCGGACAACCAATGATACAAAATTATTTTATTACCTAAAGGACCCTTGGCATGGAAGAACTTTGTTATTGAAGAATGCAAAGGAGCAGCAAGCATATTTACCATCAGATGTGGATATTACTGAACTTCTTCAACTATCTGCAATAACAGAGGACGAAAAAGCTACCTTTTCCGAACACATCTTACCGAGTAAACCTATCAGCAGCACTGCATCAGCCATTCACAACATAACTGTGCGATATTCCGGAGATCAAAGGCAATTGTACAAAGATGGAAAACAAATACCTGCGACATCACTGCAAACCTGTCCCACTCGCTTTCTGCATTTCCTTAAAACTATTTACAACTCAAAACCTGTTGATCACTTAGTTCTCACTGGACACAACTCCTCTGTGTTCGATACCCCTAGACTTCTCCGTAACGGTGGCAGCAGATTTTCCAACCAGCTGGAGGAAATGAAAGTGTTGTTCTGTGACAGTCTTCCAGTTTTCAAATTCCTTCGAAGTCGACCGAACAACGCCTTGAATCTTCGCCGAACAACAAATTAGCTTGTGTTTATAAGGCACTGTTTAATTGTGACTTTCTCGCTCACGACGCTTTGGAGGATGTGAAAGCACTGAGAAGGATTCTGTTTACTCCGCCACTCGAGCTTAGCACTGAAACTATTGTTAACCATGGAAAAACATCATTACCGAACGAAGCACAGCAACAGTCAACATTTCTTGAGCGACGACAACAAGTTGTTGACACCTTCAGCGGAAATCTTTACCTCCCAAGGGGCTCTTTGAAGTTAACCTTGACAACAATCCAGAAGTCAGCAGATGCCGGTTTGGCCTTCAGTACTCTCCAAGAAATTCATTCCAAATTTGGACTAAACGGTCTGTATGGTATTATTGCACTCCCGCCATCGAATCGCAATTCTCAGCCTCGCCAAAACAAGTCGGCCAAGTCGCCCAGAATTTCATCAAAGAAAAGAATAATTTCCACAGTTTTAAAGTACTTCTACGAACTATAAACACGACCTTTCGCTTTGTTTCAATTTAGTACGCCCTTAGCCTTTTCATTCCTTTATGTTCCTTCGGTTTCTTCCATTGATGACTTGGCACGATCGCTCGATTGACGGAAGGAATCCAATCCACTCGCGCGAGTACGGTCAGCGGTGATATGAAGAGCGTGAATCGAACGAACCGGAAGTAACAAGACAAACTTTGGATCAATTTATCTCGAAAATTTGCTCGGCGACCTATGTTGAAATTTTTCATGCAAACAGCATTTAACTGTATCTAACATTCAAGACTTTAAAGAGAAAATCTGTAGAGCAGATTTTTTTTTTAATCTTTAAAAGACCTCTGTCCAAGGTTTCTCGATTTCCACACTACAGGGGATGTGAAGAACACTGCTAACTATCAAAACCGCTGATAAAAAGTATAGGTCACCGAGTTAGTTTTTAAGATAACTTTGAAAAAGTGAATTTTGAGGAGTATGTCTCTAGAGAGTTACGGTTACCATGACAACGCATATGACGTCATAAGTTGTCTTAAATGAAACTTGAACAACCCTGTTAAAAGCTTAGCTACAGGGAGCCAATCATAGTGCTCCTTTTCAGAGCGGACCAGTTAGCAGTATGTTTTTATTGTTCTGGGATCGTTCTTCTGCATTACGTACCTGAAAACGCAACACTACAAATTCAATACGCTAAGAAAACAAATTACAGAACAAATCCTGACCAGAAATGAAAATATTAATTTCATACCACCACTAAACCGTTTAACTACGATTTTTCTTTTAAAGCTGAAACATCAAGCTGGGAAATATGCTTTGGTAGGCCAAAGGATTATGGCGACCATACTCGGGTTGCGTAGCCGAAATGTCACCGGAAAATAGAACGTTTGGGTGCTTTGGGTGTACCTAGAAGCTCGGCGCACAAAGCCAAGGAGTTTGTTGGCTTTCACAGACTGTTCAGTCACTCGTTCGGTGTTTGTCATTCACACCAAAAGTATTTTCTAATAAATTTAAAGAAAGGGAAAAGGAAAGGGAAAGAAACATTAAAAAATGTATGTTCTTTAATTTTTCGATGAAAACTTTGAAAATTTTGCGATACGATTTCTGTTTCTCCGAATTCGCAAATAGCGTTTTTAACTTAAAAATTGAAATTTGTAGACCCAAATTGTTTTTGAAAGATTTAAGAATTCATTTTAGAACGTCTGTTTACCATCAACTAACCAAGCCAATTTTTGCAGGAGACTTTGACAGTATTTTCGTATCTCGCATCAGCCACCAGTTTTAGCTAAATCTCTTCTGAGCTTGTTAAAAGTCCTTTCATGATTTGAAAGGTTACGTTCTCCATATTTCTGGAATGTCGAGGAACTAACAACAGTGTATGCATTCCTCATAATCTTTGTTGTTGTCGGCCTATCGTTATAAATTTTTGCTATCATCTTGTGGTTGTCTAAGGTTTTTAAATGAAATACCAAGGTCATGAGAAATTATGTCTCCCCTGTTTGTTTACTTCTGAAACTCGGGCGATTGGGGTATTCATGTACGTTATCCAAGGAAAGATGCGAGCGAAGATTTTTTTAGTTGTATAAAAATTTTAACATACCAACTCTTTAATTTTAGGAAAATAAATTTCCTGGTCATCTTTTTGGGGGGTGGGGGAGGAGTGAGAGGTTAGGGATGATTGAGGGAGGGGTAGCAATATTTTTGTACTGTTCCTTGTTAAGGTTGGATGGTGGATAAGGGGTGGGTGGGTGGGTGGCAAGGGTATATTTTCACAATCGTCGGTCGTGGTTCAACAGGGGTCTTTTTTATCCCAAAAGAACTTATTAGGGCTAAAAATTACAGCTCTTCGTCTCTAGATAGTATAACTGATTGACTTACTGGGTTGTGAAGATTACAGTATCAACCAGCGCAATATCAAACAGGCCCATACAGAGATAAGTCAAACGGAGGGGAATACGTAATCAATGTTAATCACCAAGCCTTGGCTGAAAGACTAAACAAGTGCACTACACGCTCAGTATTGCTGAAATATTCTATCCTATCCATGCAACCAAAACTGTGATTTTGACACAATGAAATGTCCAATATATTGAATGTATTACTTATCTTATGTTACACTCCTAAGATATCTAATTGAGCAGTCCGACATCATTGTGGTATTCCGTATTCTGCAAGACCTGCATTTTTGAGAAAATATCAGGGGGCGGATTTAGTTGGTGGTGGGAGAGGGAATGCTCTTTATATATATTTGAAAAAGGTTTTAACCGTCTTCCGAATGGTATGAAGCAATCAATCGTTTTAATACATCCTCTTAAAGTCTGTTTACCGAACGTTTGGTCTTTTAGGTTCTCCAAAGGTCACACAAACAATTGCAAACATCCGTAGTGTTACAAAACGATCAACTAAAGTAACAACAGTTGAGATTCAGTTCGTGACCAAGGGTTAAACTACAAAAGGGAACCGCTATTTCTTGCACTGCAATATTTTCAATAACCTATGCTTGCAATATTTTGATTCACTCATGTCATGGCGCTATCTGATCCATCACACCATAGTTTCCGCTCAGACTGTCTCCTTTAAAGATGAGGAACTAAAGGGCACCCAGTCGATAGGCAGCTACAACAACAATCACGTCCCCTTCGGTCTCAAGCAATCCAACCTCATACAATGTAGAGTTTCCACTAATAAAACCTCCACCATGAATACACAGCATAACCGCAAAGGCTGAGCTGTTAGTTGCATTTGCAGGGATGAACACGTTAAGATGTAGACAGTCCTCACTTATCAGAGGGTGTTTGTTCAGCCAGCCGATGGGCCTACAATTTGAGGGCAGATCTTGTTAGTTTCGTTTGTTTGTAGCGTTGAAGTCCACTTGTCCGGTGGTCAGCTGGGTATTTACAATCGTTCCGCCTAGGCAAATGGGATTCCTACGTAGCTTTTAAGGTTGAGAAAAGATAACATCGGCCTAAGGGAGGTGACGTCATCGGGTTATTCTTCGGAGCAGCCACGATCCGAGATCCGATTATACCGGAAATTGACCTGCATTCACTCTCTTTAGTAGTAATGGCGGACGACGTGAAATAAAGACTTCGAACGTTTGTTAGCATTCGTTATGGTAGGATACAGCGTTCTTTCTACTTTCGTTTCTCGGTATCTTAACACTGATCTCAAGGATTTTACGCTCGATTTGTGGAAGAAACGTGGAACTATGAAAACAGTCAAGATTTGCTCAGGTAACATCGACCTACGGGAGGTTAACATCGGCCTACGGGAGGTTAACATCGACCTAAGGGAGGTACGTTTTATAGCACCACGTTTGTATTGTATGTATTATACTGGCACAATCGTACACATGGAAAGCTTATTTGCAAGCATTAAAACTTACAATCTTGCAGGGGCTTTTCTAACCGTTGACCTGAGTGTCATTTCATTTATTACCAACTCATAACATCCACCTACAGGAGGTAAACATCTACCTAAGGGAGGTTATGATTTTTATAGCACCATGCAAGTAGGTATTATAATAAGGAACGATTGACTTGAAAAAAGCTTACGAATCTTAAGGGGCTTTTGCATTTCGTGTACATGCCCCGTTTTAGAATAAATTTATTTATAAAGAATTATTATTATTATTATTATTATTATTATTATTATTATTATTATTATTATTATTATTCTTTTAATCTCACTAGAATGAGATTAATGAGAGTTTTCTCATTTTTTTATTTACACTCATAACATGGAATATTTAACAATTATTCCACGAGTGCGTGTTGGATATGAGATGATAGATACATGTAGCCAACGAGGCGCGTAGCGACGAGTTGGCTTTAATCTTCTCATATCCAACAAGCGTGAGTGGAATAATTGTTTTATTAAAAACAATCATAAAATATTGCTAGATTTTGCTGATTCCACTTTGCTAGTAACAATTAGAAGACAATTTAATGGTCTCTTTTTCTCGGGCATGGTATAATGGCTCATATACCATGGCCGCTAAGCCAATCAAATCACTCGAATTGCATTATACAATGATCAAGTTTTTAATAAAATATATTTATTTAATATCAATATTATTTTTTGGCAACACACTGACCTACGCAGGGCCATTTATATTCATCTAATGAAACACTTTCACAGCCATAAAGATTTGCTGTGAGAGGTGTTATGGGTTAAAATATAAAAATTGCAGGTGCATTAAAATAGTATAATAGCTGTTATGATGATTAAAGGCAATTGTTTTCTTGTTGTTGTTGTTGTTGTTGTCATTTTTTCTTGGTTGACCCCATCAACCTCTAATATTTTCCACATTAAATTTTGCTAGAAGTGACTGTTTATGACTGTTGAAATGATAGATCATTTTTAAAACTATAACCCTTAATATGTCAGAATTTATTTTAATTTAATTTGTGATATGACTTACAAGGGGTTTGACTGTTTCATTTTTTATTTGCCATTAACCAAAAAATGCAACATAAATACATTAAAGATGATACTAAACTATTGACAAGAGTTAATGTGTTAAAGGCTAGGAAGCCTATATAGAAGCCTGGGGCTTATTAACTATAGGCTTCCTGGAACTATAGGATAAACCATAGAAGTTATGGTACTGAATGAAAATTCCAATTATTTTTTTTTTTAAAAGAAGAAAAAAAAAGAAAATGTGTGTAGCTCAACAAAGAGTCAATTTAGCCAAGAAAGAAGGAATTTTCTAAGTCTTTTGCCAAACAAAATGAAACTGATACTTTCACTGTTTTGAATTTCACGACCAAGCGAGTTGAAAAACGTAGGAACTTGAAACCGAATTGAGAATTTTCGAAGATTAGTTCGACAATAAGGTATATAGAAAAGGTTGGAATTTCTTGTATTATAAGAATGTATCTGGCTTGCAAGAGTAAACATATCACGAAAATAATTTGGAAGTAAGCTTCTTTTAAAAAGATACATAAATTTACCTATGTGGTATAAATAAATGTCAGAGAATTTTAAAATCTCCTGTTCTTTAAAAAGAACACCAGTATGAGCATCAAAAGAAACTTTAGATATTATTCTGATCATCTTCTTTTGCAGAACAATAATCCAATTTAAATTAGACTGATATGTCGATCCCCACACAGAAACACAATAAATTAAGTAAGGGTAAACTTAGACTATAGTACAAGGAGCGTAAGGAGCTTTTGGGAAGGCAAAAACTAGACTTATAAATAATAGCTATTGATTTTGATATTTTTCCAGAAACACTAAGAATGTGAGGCTTCCAGGACAAATGCTCATCAAGGATAACACCTAAAAATACTGTCTATTTCACACGTTCAATTGCATTGTTGTCAATTTGAATAGATATATCAGATTATAGATTATATTAGATTGTATATTATATATAATAGATATATTTTTTAAAGTGAATGGACAGCTTGTTTGCTCGACACCATTGTTAAGCATTTCAGAATTCAAGATTCCAGGAAGCAAGTTAAAATCTTTGTGGTTGATATCATCTGCAAAAAGAATAAAATCCACAACCTCTGACACGTTAGACGGATCATTTATTCATATTATTCATATATAGAGTAGAAAGAGTAGGGGACCTAGTATAGAACCCTGAGGCACCCCGCACTTAATTTTGCAAGACTCCGAACTGACACCATTAAATTCCACATATTGTTGTCTATTGCTTAGATAGCTTTCGAACCCTCTAAGTGAAGTGCCACGAACACCATAATGCTCTAATTTTGAAATCAAAATGTTATGATTAACGGTGTCAAAGGCCTGGGACAAGTCTATAAAAATACCAACTGTGCAATCCTTATTGTCAATGACGGAAGAGATTTTGTCATATAAACAAGCAAGAGCATAAGCGCTAGCGGTGGAGTAATGCTTGCTAAAACCATACTGATTGTCAGAGAGAATGTTATGATTATTAAGACACCTTAAAAGACAATTGTACATTACTCTCTCATTGCTTACTAAAATACATTAACAATATTGGTTTTATTTTATTTCTTTTCAGAATGCAATACTTAAACTGCACAGACCGCTGAAGAAACAGCTACTTCAAAGACACTTATGACTCATTAATTCCATAAAAGACATTGTGTACTCAATTCATACGCATAGAAGCTTACTCTTCAGCAGGGAAACTTGGGATCATAAGGAGCTTTTTTTATCATTGACTTGAATTTCATTTTATTTTTACCAAGTGATAACAATTCCACCTACGTATACAGGAGGTACATTGTAAACATCTACCTGAGGGAGGTTATGATGTTTATAGCACCATGCAAGTATGTATTATAATAGGGAAGAATTGACTTGAAGAAAGCTTATGAATCTTAAGGGGCTTTTGCACTTCGTGCACAAGGCCCTCAAATTTGGAATGAAAACCCTCTTGATTTAGGTGATTTGCTTACTATCTCGAATTGTAGACAAAAACTTAGAGATTACTTTCAATCAAATTGTGAATTCATGTCCTTTGGGGCTCTCGTATACAGGGCTTAGCTTAATTTAATATTTTATTTGTTATTTATTTAATTTTTTCATTTAAGTTATTATTATTATTATTACCACTATTATTAACATTAATATTTATCTATTTATTTATTCATTTGTAAACTGTAAAGTAATTGCACCATTTTGACCAATCTCCTGTATGAATTGTGCATGCCATATAAGCCCCCGGCTTCGGCATCTCAATATCGATTTATTACTTATTACCATGCACTCTCTTGTACTATTATTATGAATTAAGAGCATAATAATTTTATATATTATATTGTCTCAGTTGTTCAATAATTATTGTTTTCAAATAGAAGAAAAAAAAAAAAAAGAAAAGTCCAAATTCTTCCATGCCAAAGGTACAGTGTAAATTCAGTTCAATTTCTCTACCCCAGCCAAATTCAATTCCCTTCTTCCCAGGCATGGTACATGGTCAAATGCCATGTGGGAGGGGTGGGGGAGGCATTTATTTTTTAAGCTTACTTGATAACAAATGACACGTCATGAGCTTAAAACATGAAAATGAAAACATTTAGGGGTGGTCATTTGGATCTTTTGAAAAGCACACTCAAAAGGTTCATGGCATGGCTCAATTTCATTTTGACCTTTACTTGAAAGTGTTCTGGAGTCGTCTGATGTGGAGTAGAATTCCCGTCCATCTCTTCGGAAGTTGAAGAAAGGACGTGAGCACTCCCTTGGCTTAACACTTTTTGATTCGATTCATATCGCTGAGCAGCCGCCAGTGCCTCATCCAGGGTGTTCGGGCCCAAATCTAACACCTTCTCTCGTAACGTAAGGGGAGTTAAAGCGCCAATAAAGAAATCTCTTGCAGTACGATCAAGTATTGCTGAAGGGTCGTCGGGATATGCCAACTCGACAAGGCGGGAAATTTCGCATCGCAATTGATGTAAATCCTCGTCAGGTCGGCGTAACTTAGCTCGCAGAGTGGAAATGTGCACTTGTCGTGATTCTTTGGGATGAAAACGATCTGTCAGAGCGCGTTCAAGAACCTCCCATGTGGATGTTTGCTCGGCAGTAAGACTGTGGTATGTCTGCTCGGCGAGGCCTTTCAGGTAAGCTGGCAAAATTTGACATCGAAGCTCGGCTTTCCATTTATTCAATGAAGCGATGTTTTTAATTTTTCGCAACCATACTAGCCAGTTTTCCCCCGAAGCAGCCGAGAAAGTTTCGGGTTTAATGCGAAGAGAATGATCCGCCAAAACGATCGGTGAACGCGCGGAGCCGGGCGAACTGGACGCTGTTTCGCCTTTCTTCGCAAGGTGGGCCACTTTCGTCTCCAAAGCTTTCACAGTTGCTTCCATCATTACAGATCCCACCGCTGCCACCAAATGTAACACTACTAAAGACACAACTAGTCTCACAAACAGTTTATCGTACATCAGTCTCAAACACAACATGAAAGCTCGACTACAAGCATGTTCGCGTCACAACTTACAACGCATGCCCGAGCTAGCTCAGGCCCAGGCCCCACGCTACACTTACAGCACTTTACAATGTAAGAAGAAGAGGAGCATTCATTATATATATCTTAAGAAATTTTTTCAATTTTATATTTATATTTCGTTTTTTTGATAAAGTCCGGGAGCAATAGAGGTGGCGAGTCATTCTGGAACTTTTTTTTATAAATATAATAATGTAGGAAGAGGAGGGTATAATTCAATTTCTTTGTTGGAACACTCGACACATAAGAAACACCAAAAAGAAAATCTTCAGTGTTTATATTAAAATTACAATTATTTTCTACATTAAACCATTGCAGCGCATCCTTAGTAAAAGACTTTGTACATTGGCAATCTAAAAAGGTGTGGTCTATAGAGTCTGGTTCTCCGTAGTATATGCAATTACTATCTGATTTAATATTAAATCTAAAGAGCTCCTTTTTAGTCACGACAATTCTGTGAATGAATTTGAAGTTAAAGTCTCTTAATCTATTTTCTCTACACGTCTTTGGAACCAATTAAATATCTTTTTCCAGTTTGTTTTCTCCATTGGAATAGTTTTATTCCAGCATGATCATTGGGCGCATATATATTACAGAGTGATAATTCCATACCATTATGTATGAGGTTAATTAAAACAATTCTTCCTGAGTTGTCGCTTAGGGAGTTTTTAATTTTGTTTTCTTTGATAGATGGATTTAATAATATGCAAGCTCCTTTACTGTGGCGAGTGCCATGAGAAAAAAAAGATTTCACCTCCCCATTCGTTTTTCCAGAATGACTCATCACACGATTCGGAATATGTTTCCTGTAGAAAATAAAAGGTAGCGTTTTGATCTTTAAGATATGCAAAAATGCTACTCCTCTTTATAGAATTTTGAATTTTAGATGATTTTACATGTTTGTTTGTTAGACATCATACTCAATACGAAATAGGCTTTAATAAATACACTCAAAAATATGACGAAAATAATAATAATAAAACGAAAGTTTCGAACACAGAACACTTAAAGTCCAAATTGGGTACTAATCTCGTGAATGTTCCCACTCATATTTCCCTCCTCTCTGAGTTAATCAACAAGCTAATAAGATTATTTGTAAGGATTGCAGTAACGGTAAATTTTCCTCTGTCAATTCAAACATTGTTTTGTCGAGTAAAACAACAAGTTCGCTAACAGGTTGTCTAAATCATAGTAACCGAAGATTCGAACAGGGTCGCCACTCGGTGATGTTTTAACAAAGATTTTTCCATCGATTGTCCAAAAACTTGTCAAAAGCCCATCTTTTTTCATTTCGCTTGCCCTCCATACAAGTCCTCGTCTATAATTCGTCAGGTTTTCGTTGAGAAAGATTCGAGGTTTTTCACTCCTCACTGCATTGGAATAACTGGGAAACACATCCGACACTTTAACATTCCTTAACTTAACTCTTTCCTTATATAAACTCGTTCTAACCTTGTGGCTAATAAATTTGACAATAACTGGACTCGAATTATTGCCACATCGTTTGAGTTTTTGTGTTATCTCAATGTCACTCGGATTAACATTAACATTTAACGAGGTTGCCAATTTTAATACTACCTCTTCCGTCGTTGAATTGCAATCTTTTGGTATGCCATGAATTTCTAGGTTATTTTTCCTGGTATACTGCTCCAAATCATCGAGCGCCGTGTACAGAATCATGCGTGGAGCTCGTGTGGAGCGGACGTGAATTTTGAGCAGCGTCTTCCCTCCTCTCTTTCGGTGAAAATCTTTGGTTAATGGGCATATGACTCGCAAGAAAAACAAACGTGGAGACTGCGGTTCGACAGAGGAAGAAACGAACATCGCTAAGCAGCCAAATAACAAACCAAACGCTCACGAAGAAGATAGCGATAACATGGCGGACCATAAAGAATCTGATCATGCAGCTTCGGAGGAAGAACCAACGCTTTACGAAATACGTGACATGTTAGCGGACCTTCAAAAGTCGGTCACAAGCATCTTAAAAGAAAACTCTACTTTGAGAGAGGACATACAACAGTTAAAATTGTCCCTTCAGTCAAAAGAAAGAAAAGTCAGCGTTTTAAAAACATCTTTGGAAAAGGTGTCAAAAACTAATGAAACTCTGAAGACCGAACGTCAACAAGCTAAAGACAAACTCCAGAAGCAAGTGGAAGAGACAGACTGTACGTATCTATATTACGCGGGATGCCCTGAGGGGGCATACCGTGTCTAAAAACGGGTCGATTTCTTTTTTTTTTTCTTCCTTGTAGCCACAAATCTGTACATTAATTTATTCATTAAACGCTCCCCTCTCCTACTCGGGATGTATTGTTCTGATTGTCTTCAACAGAAGCAGGCCAATCAAAATCCATTCTTGTCGCTTATATCGTGAGGGAGGGGACCCACTCACCCCTACCTGTGTGACGTCAACGCATCATTTGATATATTTATTAAAAACGGATTAAATTGTCGCGCCATATTGTTAACATGTTGTGGACTCAAGTGTGCCGTTTTCAAACGGAAATTTTACCATTTTGAAGCGGTGAATCGAAAGAGTAACTTCTAAGAAGCACCCGACATTTTAAACGGTGGAAATTGGTGAGTTCCTGGCGAAGGAATCGTGCTTTGTTTGACAGTCTTAGAGCACGACGCGAGACTGAAAAGAGGTCATTGAGAAGCTTACTTTATTGTAATGGAATTTCACAAACTTCCGGTGATAGTCTGAGTCGCGTAACACAAGGGAAACAACGTAACGCGATCGTCGTGACTCAAACTATTCCATTAGCAAGGATAGTTTTATCAATCGGCGAAGCATACAGTTGGAATAAATGAATCAGCCCCAGCATCACGCGTAATGCCAGTATAGCAGGCATCTTGTTTCTCCCACCTCACGAAGAGCAAATGTGTCTTTAGAGTCCAGCTGTCCGCATCCAGGTAAATTCCAAACACCGTTGAACACGGAAACTGATTCAGTTGCAAGTGTACTATGTGTATATTTCAATAATTCCGAACTCCAGAGTGAAGAAACAGGACGACAAAAACACCAAAGGCAAAATTATCTCCAAGTAAGTTCACGAGACATTTTAATGTCTGATAGTCATTACTGGCCTGTGTGATTTCACGTTTTATATCTGTATTGCTATAACTCTCTAGTAATCATGTGGAATTTATGGTAAAATGGTCGAAAATAACGCGATTTTACCTCAACGTTTTTGCTCGACTTCGCAAGGAGGTCCTGTGACATGTATGTGCACGACTTTAGAAGATAACTGCACACACAGCAAAGTTGATGACACCGAGTTCAAGGAATATTAATATGGGGGTTACCCGCGGTGTAATCTAATTTTATTCCTTACAGCTAATAAACCTAACCCTTACAATATAAAATAGCCCATAATACACAGTTGTGGTAAAAAGAAAAGAAACAAACTCATCCTCATTAATAAACCTAACCCTGACAATAGTCCATAAAACAAAGAAAACGAATAAATTATATTGCACCAGAGATGAGCCGAATATGAAGTTGCATATATCGAGGGTATGAAATGCTAATGCTTGCACTCGCACCGACGTATATCTACTCAGGACTAGGGTTTGTAGCGTTCACTGAAGTCGCCAATACGTGGATGTGCAACATTTGAAGTACGATGTAACCAGCATTTTTAAAAGTCTGCTAAGGCAGTAGATCAACGATTCCCCGGAATTACCAGATATTTTGCAGGTCACACGAACTAGGCTGAAGCGGAAACGTTGTTGCTTTAGAGTCCAGTTCTCCGCATCCGAGTGAATTCCAAACACCGTAGAACACGGAAACATTCAGTTAAAAGTGTACTGCGTGTATATTTCAATAATTCTGAACTCCAGAGTGAAGAAACAGGACGACGGCAACACTAAAGGCAAAATTATCTTCAGGTAAGTTCACGAGACATGTTAATGTCTGGATGAACGATCATTTAGTCATTGGTCAGTGGCGTGTTTTTTTTTTTTAGGTTTTATATAAGTATAATGCATTACTGATCTCTAGTAATCATGTCGAATTTATGGTAAAATGGTAGAGAATACCGCGATTTTACCTCAACTTCGCAAGGGCCCGTCCTGTGGCATGTTATGTGCACGACTTTAGAAGATCACTGCACGCACGGGGAAGTAGACGATTCAAGGATATTAACATGAAGGCTATCCGCAATGTAATATATTAAATTTATTATATTCGTTTTCTTTTAATCGTTTTTTTTTTTTTTTATGGACTACTATCACGGTTGGGTTTATTGGTGAGGATGTTTTTTCAGTTTTTCCCTTTCTTTTATCGAAGCTGTGTTTAATGGGCTTTTTTGTATTGTCAGGGCTAGGTTTATTAGCTGTGAGGAAGAAATTATATTACACCGGAGATGAGCCGACTATGAAATTGTATATATCGAGGGTATGAAATGCTATAAATGCTTGCACTCGCACCGATGTATGTTGATCTAGTGAGGGCTAGGTAGCGTTCACTGAATTTGCCAATACGTGGATGTGCAACATTTGAAGTACAATGTAGCCAGAATTATAAAAGCCTGCTAAGGCTGCTGGACCATCGATCCTCCGAAATTAATACGATATTACAGGTACATACATATACATACATACATACATACATACATACATACATACATACATACATACATACATACATACATACATACATACATACATACATACATACATACATACATACATACATACATACATACATACATACATATAATTTTTGTTAAGGCAGGTCGGTTTGTGGCAACCCAAAGGCTGGTGTGGACCTGCCAGGAACTAAAAAGACTGCTTAAATGTATGTACAATTCTAAAGAAAAAGTAAAGAAATTCCAAGAACTTAGAAATATAAAAAATCCGTTTGCTTGGATGTTATCACGCAGGCCTCCTTTTCGAATTGAATGCGATCTAATGTCCTTGAGGCCTGTCTAAGTTTTTGTTTAAAAAGCTGTAGGGAGGAAGCATCCTTGATGGCTTTAGGCAGCAAATTCCAGACAATGGGCCCTCTGTACCTTGCACTATTCCTACCACGGTCACTGTTACACCGTACATACGGAAAGTCATACGGAAGGTCACCCGAACTAGGCTGAAGCGGGACGTTGTTGTTGTTGAATTTTCTTATCATTTCTTGGCAACGATAATTAATTAACTATCGACTTACCAAGTTGTATTGCACTCGTTATTTTCAAAAATTTGGAAATTCATTGTCTTGCCAGGAAAACATTCGTTCAAGAGTCAGCCTTTTTGACAAAATAATGATGCCGATTCTTGACCACCGCGCGTATTTGAATAATAATTGCGTGACTTTTTAATTTATAATCAACATGTCTTATTATTTGCACTTGAAATCCATCGTAAGCAAACAACGAGTCACATACAGCAAGCACATTGAAACACAAATACTTTAAGTGCTAAATCGTTAAACAGGAACCGAAAAGGGCGCTTTTTTTTTAGGGGGGGGGGGGGGGGGCAGTCATTAAGCAATTTTATGGGTGGCGTGAAGTGCGATGTTCGTAACAATTTAATTGGTTACCATTAAAATGCGAAGAGCTGTCATCTTGCTCTGTCTTAAATATTTAAACACCCTCTCGGGATGGGAGTTGGCTATGCTCCTAATTTGGATCCCATTTTAAAAGGTTTTGGCTTTAAAAATGTTACCTGTTCTAAAAATTAGCGCAATTCCAATGACCTGTCTTTGAAACGTTATGTGCGTTATATGCGTTATATTACATGGTAAATCCTTTATATCGTCTACAGCGTACAGCACGTAGCGTTTAGCAGATAGGTTCTCTTTGACTACGTTAAAATAGCAGTTGAGATATTGAATCTCCCGTGTCTTTGCAATATCACAGGTGAATACTGGTGCAAATAATATAATAATAATATTAAAATTTATGTAGCGCAAAGTGATGATCACGTGCACAGAGGACCGTGAACGAATTTGCAGCTAGTAACAGTTCTAATCAGCCAAAAATAGAAACGAAGAAAATAATGAAGGCTGCCGCCATGTGGAACTGACTAACGCGATAGCCTGCTTAAATTCAAACGCTTGTTAATTGGTCATTTCCACAACGCTTGACAGTGGCTTAAAAAGCAAAGAATCTGAAATATCATGTCGCCGTCGCGTATCGAATGATTGTTCCTTTTCTCACTTGCATACGCATCAAGTGTTTTTTGCATAGTGAATAGCAAAATTGTAAGGTTTGTATGAGGAAAAAAAGGATCTAGTGTCTTATGGGGGTATCTACCGATGTAGCGGTCGACATCTCGGAAGACTGTCGGTCAATTTATCAAGCAGGTAGCGGTCGAGTTTCCGTCGAATATGAGTCAAGTATTGGCCATGTATCGACTGATGTGTAACCGACAGTCGGTCGCTTCACGCTATCGATGTTAGGTCGTTAGTTCGCAAGCAGATCACCAACATATCACCGAGGGACCACCGACAGATCATCAAAAGTTGGTCGACTGTCGGATATTGTTTCTTACAAGGGGTGTTGACCGACGTAGCAGCCGACACCGCGATATGCGAGTAGCGATGAAAGACACCAAAAGTCAATGAAGGACGGTGCCAACTTTTGTTACTGTGCATACGTTCCGCGCATCTCCAGACACTCGGGTTTCCTAAGGAGGGTGCCTACTAATACAGGGATATTTTGCGCAAAATAAAACTATGGGAAGAAAGAAGAAATTAGCAAGTGGTTTCGGTATCCAAAAAGAAAATTGGGGGTAATCATGCATTTTTCAGAGATAATAAGGTTCAATTTGAAAAAAAAAAAAAAACGTTATACATTGCTTTGCATTTTACTGCTTTTAGAATAATTGTTGCTAATATATCTATAAAAACAAAAAAACAAAAAAATGCTGGGTTACCTCTAATGTTGTTTTTGGATTTTAATAGCCTTTGCTAAGATCCTTCTTTTCCTGCATAGTCATAAACCGCACAAAATACTTCGGTATTGGTAGGAACCGTCCTTAAAAAAGTAAGGGGAGAAGGGAGAAATTAATTATGTAATAAAAAAGATAACTTATTTCGTACTTCATTAACAAGAGTTGACCATGTGACGGGAGAGTATCGGCCAAGTCTCATCGTTCGCAATTATACAATGGATGAATGATATAATGAAATCTGGGCGCATGGTGTCGGTGTAAAAACCACCCAAACTCCCAAGTGACGTAAGACAAAGAAAGCAAAAGGTATATCCCGTATTAAAACAATAGTGTCCGAGGTAAGCTGAAGTGAAAAGTAAGTAAGTGAATGAATTCTTTATTAACATGCGCCGAAAGAAACAAGCCCAGAGTCATACTTTCATATAACTAACTACTATAAAAAAGAACTAATCACAAACTATTTACAAATGTGCAAAGACAGTTAGATAAAATTTAAAAGGCATCTATTCACAAAACAGCGTTTATGACGTTCAGTTCTGACACGTGGCAGAATGTAAGGGTGTCCCCTTTTCCTACGGCTTCTTGATTTCTTGGCTGGAAGCAGTTCATGGAGGGGATGAGTATTATCAGCAGTTATCTTATCCCATAGTAGCCTATCTTTGATAGTAATTACATCATGAAGTCATACGTGTGTATTTGCTGGTATAGCCACAACATAGACCCCGCTTGCAAAACCTATCAATTTGGGAGAGATATTTACTATAGTGGGCACAAGCCCACACCTCAATCGCATAGGTGAAAAGGGACATTGTCAGGCTGTCAAACAGTAGTCTGACCTCTTGCAGTGCGTAGCCGTAGTATTTACAAACTCTAAGAATGCACAGTCTAGAACTCAGTTTGGTCAGCATATTTTCGAATTGAGTGTCCCAATTACATGGATCTTCATTGACTTTAACTCCTAACAGCTTTTAAGTTCACTTTTACTAGCTATTCCATCAATGGACTCTGGGAGAGGCATCCTGGTTTCACATTCGTTTAAGTGTCACATTCATTACATATCCCTAGGTATATCCCCAACACCCCCCACCCCCCCCCCCCCCCTCCAGAACTAGTCTTCGCGGTCGTGCTTTCATCGGTTTCTCGGTGTTTGCAAACCGTGATGAAACACTCGCGCTCGTTTTTTGGTATTTTATTTTTGCGAGCGATCGAAAATTCTTTAAAATTCGAATTTCTCTTCTCTAACATTTGAATACGACGTTCCTTTCTTTCAGAGATCGATCGTTGCGTTTTCACCAAAACGTGTATCATGGATCAAGACGACGTGAAGAATTATTTTTAAACAACAATGACTCGCATTTTCGGCCGATATTTTTAAGTCCAAGAAGATGGACAAGGCTATCAATAATTCTCTGGTTTGTCTTGATGGCTGCCATTGCCAGTCTCCACCTTGTTGTGTTACCATCTGTCAGTGGGGGATATAACGACGAATACTTCCTACCTGATGAGAAGCAACAAATGCTTAGAATCATGGTGCAGAATATTTCCCGGGCGCTGGACAAGTTTGGTGTTGTGTACTGGCTTGACTATGGTAAATTTTAGTCCATGCTTTGGAAGGGAAGTGGAAGAATGTCCCCAGAGGTGGAAGAATGGATTTCGCAAAACGAGCTCGAGGCTACCGAGAAACAACTCCAGCCGGAATTTAAGTCTGGTCACATAACAAAACATAATAGCAAAACAACAACACAACAAAACAAACAAAAACAAATACACACTCAAAGTGATTAACATGTTTGCCGTGCAGGAGTTCGAGGAGGACATTAACAAATTTATCTTGTCGTTAAACTTCTTAAAGTTGGTCTGACGTTAGACTATTCAACAAACGAGCTCCACTGCAGGAGAAGTTGCGTTTTATAAAAATCCGTGCGGAGCTTGGTCAGACCAAATTTGTTTTCTTTGTTTCTGAGCTCATAATCAGTGCTGAATGGCATGAACAAGTCTTGCGAGTACTCCGGGGTTTCTTTTTGGTTTACTCGTCTGGTGCATGATATAAAGGTCATCCCACGCAAGTCTGTTACGGAGCTTGGAGGTACTTGTGTAGAATTCAGACCTACAGTAGTTATAATCCTAACAGCTCGATTTTGTAGTTTAACTTGTCGGCCAAGTCGTTACTTAGACCCTCCCACACAGGGGAGAAGTAGTTGAAAGGCGGTTCAATAAGAGCTCGATGTAGCAGTATGATCTTTTCTTCAGAAATTAATGGCCTGAACCCTCTTAACAGCGCCTATATCAGAAGTAATAATTTTAGCAATCTCATCCATATGTTTAGACCATGATAAATTCGAGTCAATGAAGGTCCCCACCTATTTCGTCAGAGCGGGACTTGAATCCGGCTGGGACCTCTGAATTTTAAGTATGGTGCCTTAACCACTACGCTACGCTACAAAAGAGCCGAGAGTTCAGAATGGAAGGACTTGCTTTCTAATAAAAAAAAAAGCGCGGAAGCGGTCAAGATTTAACCCTCAGAAATATCTCATCAGCAGAGCAAGTGACAGATAAATTTTGTGTTGGATAAAACGTTACTTTGGCAGTTCATTTTACTTGAAGGAAAGGGATTAGGGTATCTAAGGCGTCTCTCTGAATCCAATGGATTTAGCGATACAGACAAAGGGATCAAGTCGGTTTCGAGAACAGCGATCGCAGTTACCAGTTTTTGGTCGGTCGTGCCTCGATACCACAGTCTAGTCGTTATGCAAAGAATCTGAAGTTTGGCTTCCCCCTCATCGCTAGCGATCACCGACGGTCATGGAAGTTAAAAAAAGCTATCAATCCGTCATCTTCGAACGTAGGGAAACGAGGCTATACAACTTTCTTCGGTGTATTCCATCGCTTTTTCACTAAATCGCAGCGTTTCGCATTTTTAACTTGATCGTCTTTTGTAGTGATCTTATGTGGAAATCATGAGCTATTTATTTTCGTATAACTAAGGACGTTTGTTTACGTTTGTCCTAATTACGTTTTAACTGGTGAAACAGACGGATAAACTTAGTGACGCAAAAGCTGACTTCATTGCTTAGCCTCGGGCGTAGGTGTCTTTTCAACTTTACAAAGCGGGAAGTTTTAATAACACAACTTTTTCCTTTCATTTTCTAATTTTAGGGACATTGTTCGGTGCTTATCGCTCGGGTGATATTCTTCCTCACGATCATGACGCAGATATTTCGTTTCTCTTGAGTTCAAACCCTTCACAAGCCTTCCGTGAATTGGCTATGTCTGGTATCAATGCAAATGGACTAGCGTCGACATATGGGAAAGTGTCTCTTGACTTCGTTAGGTGGAAAGCTCAAAATAGAACAGCCGGTGAGAAAGCGGAAGTAATGCTTCATAAATTTTACTTAGCATCCATAAGGGACAATTATCTGGTGAGATACCATCACACATTGGAGACCTTCCCACTGTCGTGGGCTGTACCCACTGCGAGAATAAACTTCCACGGAGTCGATGTCGCTATTCCTAATTCGCCGGAGCGGTTACTACTATTCAGATATCCATGGACTTACGGAACGTTCGGATACCAGTTCCCCTATCAGTGGAAGTGTTGGGTTCCCTGTTGGTTAAGAGCAAGCAACGGGTGCTGAAATTGAAGCGTATACCTCTGGCTAAGAACGAGCAGTGGTTATTGCTTTAACGTTACTGGCAGTACTCCTAGCGGGCATCATTCGATTGAAGGTCGGTGCAACTGAAGGTAGCCGGATGGAGTAACAGTTGCCTTTTGGTACCCTCGCCGGTGCCATGTCCGCAACCCCATGCCTCGAAGCAGGGATAGCGTAGTCGTGAGAGCACTCGCCTTCCATCACTGTGTCCCGGGTTTGATTTCTGGTCTCGGCGTGTGTGGATTGGGTTTGTTGCTGGCTTTCGTCCTTGCTCCAAAAGGTTCTTTCTCGGGTTTCTCCGGTTTTCCCCTCTTCACAAAAACCAACTCTTCCAAAATCAAATTCGATCTGTGAAGTGTCCCCAATTAGTGCTCTGCGCGAAACACATTGACACTTAAATAAAGTGATTTATTTTATTTTTAAATATTCACCATGGTGGAGGTGGATAGTGGTGAAGGCCCACAACTGTTTACAGACACTAGTAATTACGCAAAAGATCGTTTTTTTCTTGTTGTTGTTTTTTTGTTTCTGTCGAAAGACTATCAGCTGGTAGTTGCCCGGCGGAAAATTTGCCCCTAAATTTCTTCCGAAACAAGTAGAGCGTTTTTTTTTTTTCTGGCAAGTCTTTTGATGTACGAAATAATTCACGTAGTTGGCTTGTTTAGCGTCCCAGTTTCTCTCGGGGACGCTAAACAAGCCAACTACGCGAAATACCTGAGACGCGAATGACTTCGTAGATGTCAAAAGACTCAGTTGCCAGAAAGAAACGTTCTGCTAGCAGGGTACACAAAAATTAGATTCCCTGATGTCGGAATACTCAGTGTATTATTGGTGTTCATACTTGTGCTGTATCAATGATCGAAACTTCGAAAGAATGAGTATGTAACAATATCTTCAGAAGTCCTTATTGTTGCGGACAATACCACTTTTTTGGGCTAGGAAGCGCTTGGTCCGAAATCTCAGATATCACTAAACAGAAACTTTGGCCATGCGTCAGTTGTCAATTAAACATTTGGCCTGTTGTAAGATGTTCGTTGAATTTTATATCGCATTTACTTGAATGAATTTGACCTTATGTCACTATTGCATAGAGCCCTCTTGAATGGTTCCTTTCAGAAAGATTCTCAACGGAAACAAGCACGTTAGTTACACATGTATCAAGTTAAAGGCACAACCTCGTTCCCAGGGAGGTGAAGAGAAGAGACCCTGGAACGAGGTTGATTAAAAACAATTCATTTTGTATGTACTTTGTACTCTTCATGCATCTGATCTCAGACTTATAACAATAAAATGAACATTTCTATGTTGGTTTTTTCTATTTCCATGGAATATGGCCTTTTCTTATTCCATCGTTTAACTTTTACACGGGATAAAACTTCCAGTTTAACGCTTATTTAGGTCAATTTGAGGAACAAAATGAGTGAGGACGAAAGTCGATAACAGTATTCTTTGTACATTTTCTATAACAATATCTAGAACGTCTTTTGATTTTAAAAGATTTTATCTTAAATTATTACTCAGTTTAGTTTCATAACCTCTATGTTTATCAAATAATACTTTAAGGGGAGTTGAAATGCTGGTTGCCATAGATGATTTTCATGATGAAGTAATTTTGTTACAACTACTAGAATCCTTTAGGTTTTTGTTTTTCCTATGCAATGCGAGTAGTCTCTCTTTTGTTCGAATACCTAAGTAAGCACGAGTGATTCGAGGCGCGAGCACCGAAGCCACGAATAGCGCGCTTGCCTTCCGATGCCCGCGCTACTCGCGGCTTCGCCACTCGCCCCTCGTGTTTGCTCAGTTTTATCTGTTCTTCCCGGCTTAATTTCGAGTAAAGGAGAGAGCGCTCGCAGTGTATTTTTCGTCCTTTTCTAAACCTCGGTGGGATTACCAAATTTAATTATAAAAAAGTGAATTATTTTACTTGTTTTAAAATGGTGTTTTTGTGAAAATGGCCTGTTGGGATTATGGTTTGTGGAACTGTTAGACGAAATGCGTTATTTGACGACTTCGTCGTCAAATTTGGCTTGTGTGCAAACAAAGTAAACGGCACTAACAAACCCTAAATTAAGTTATTCCATGCATAATGACTGTGGAGAGCGGGTTCGGGCAGCGCGCAAATTGCAAGAAGGATTAAAAATGAGCCGGAAAGTCTCGCCTTCTTTCAGACTCTCTTTACGTCTTTCCCTACCTTTTCTCTACGCAATGGCCGCCTTCACGGAGAATAATCCGTCCGCAAAAATTATCCCTCTACGTGAGAACACGACGGCACTTGGTTGTTGAAGAGTCTATACTCTTAAGGCCGATTTAGACAGGTACAACATTTGCTTACGACTATCGCATGCGATTTCTAGAGCGCGCGCGCTGCTCGCGTCATGCAAAAAATCGAAAACAACTCTCGTCATTTAACATTGCCTATACCTACACATATGTTTATACATAAAAATGTTTTAAAATCCCACGAGATTTTTTGTGACGTACACGACAGTCGTAAGCGAGTTGTAGGTTTGAATTACACGAAACAATTCGTGTCGTAGGCCTGTCGTAAGCTTATACCACGCGACAGAGTCGTACCTTGTAAATCGCCCTTTAGAATGATAAGTACTTTGTCCTCAAATCCATATGAATAGACGGATAAGGGGGCTTATAAAATCAGGCGAATTGCACGTCTAAATTATAAGCGACTCGTTCAGTTACAGACGCGTAACATGTTCAAGATGGATAAATTGTCAGACAGAAAACTAAATTTTCAGGACCTGAAAATGGCCAACACATAATGGGTGACTTTAGATGAAAAAGAAACAGTCAAATATGCGTTTGTTATTTCCGGTACTAAGTTATTAATATAGCAATAAATAAATTTATTGCCATTTGAAGAATGCACGTTATCAAATTTATGCCGTGAAGAATCGTTTCAAGTTTCCCGTCCTCGCTTACCAGAGCTTCAAATAGAAAAAAAAAAAAACAAAATAAAAAATCAGAATTAACAATCAGCCACCTTCGAACATCCAGCCATTGACAGAAAGAAACCGACAGACTATATATTAAAAATTGGTTCGCGTCTGTATTATTATTACTTATTTCAAAATTTTATTTCTCTGTATAGAGTATGATAACTGCACATTTTTCTTTTATCAAAGTACCGAAGGTAAATGTGTCGTCCGACTGCTTAAGCCCACTTTTAAAATATCAGTTCTTACTTGGGTCATGCCATACCCCGCAAAAACGCGAGCTTGTGCATTTTGGGAACAGCAGTAAAGTATATATTCTAAGAGATGATTTACTCTTAGTTGTGAAACTTCTGACAAAGAAGAGTGACTAGGCGATTCACATAGAAACTCGACATTCAGTATTGCAGCACTGCCGATGCCGGATAGTCATGTGGAATATAAGTCTGCGCAAACAGCCTCGGAAAAAAACTCAAAATTTAAGCCGCAGACGAGCAAATTGGATCGACAAAAAGTCACTTGGTCGTTCATTTCAGTTGTATAGAGCAAAATCTTTTCGTGGCTACAGTACCACTTTTCTCGACGCCCATACAAAGGACTGAATAAAATCCACATACCAAACAGGAAGTAAAAACGTTTAACATAAGGCGCTTACTGGCTTGTGTAACAGTGAAAACGAACAAATTCCATGAGATGTAACGCAATTGACTACTCTTTCAATTAACGGCCAATTGTAAACAGTATGAAACTTAAGGTGTCACTCAGTGCGACAATGTTTGTGGGGATTTTTGTTTTCATATTGAACAGGAGAAAATATTCCCTGCAGTTAAACAAGAAAATTTGTCAAAACGGCGGAATTAGTCGTGATCCGATCAGTACTTGAAGTGGATTTCAACATTATACTGCAGGGCAGACCATTTGGATGAAATTATTGAAACTGTTTCAAAGAACCGTGATTTACAACAGTGTTAATTCTGGGCTACATTTAGTTTGTTGCAAGTTTGAATTTAGTTTAAACGTTTACTATTATTGTTATACTAACTAGAAGATTACAAGCTGTCTCTAAACATCATGTCAATAATCATCGGGCTATTACTGAGCTATTACGCTATTTTGCCCCCCAAAACGAATTTGAAGGAGGGGGAGGGAGGGTAGCAATCCCTCAGATAAGCAATGGGTTTGTGAATTTTCTTTTCAAGAAATGATATGGATCGTAAAAATTTTGGTCTGAACATTTGAAAGCGGTTATGATTCTTAAAGACCAACCAGATCTGCACTGAATTGAAAGCGAACTGAATTTTAGAACCCAGGTTGAAAAGGGGAGCCATTCATAATTCCCTATTAGTCAGGGTGGTATAGAAATTCCATTGAATCCCCCCCCCCCCCCCCCCCCACTCTCCCCAGCAAACTCTGGGAGAGAGAGAGAGTTGGCCCCATTGCCTTCCTCATCGACTATCGACCCGTTCGTTTACGTCATTATGCATGAAAATGTAACTCGGCAATTCTACAGTAAGCTAAGGTAGCCAGCTATGTTATAAACAGGAAACGTCAAATTATCAGTCTGATGAAAATTGCTGAACTGTTGCCAGTAAAAAGAGCTGAGTTGATCACTGCTTTATCAAAAGGGACAAGAGAATAACCAGAAGGTGATCGATTTATACATGATTTTACATATCCACATTAAACAATAGGCACTCCACTAACAATAACACTCTTGACATCTCCATCCATTAGGTACTACGACAACGTGTGCACAGTGTATACTGGCTATTAAGTTTAGAGCTAAGATGTTTGTATCCTCATAATTTTCTCAGTAAATTAAAGTTCTCCCAAAACGAGATTAATAAGGTTTTATTGAAGGAATGCACTCATCCGCTCACTGCACCGCCTTCGGGCCGACCCGTAAAGATGAGAAACAGCAACAGTTTTACAAACAAGCTGCGACAAGCTCTATATGATGAACCAGAGCAACAAACCCCATCAGGATACTGGTATATCGGAAGAAAAAGTCTGAAAAGCAATATCCGAGAGCAAGTCTTAAACTTTGAGGAGAATCGTCAAAGCGAGGGCATTATGTCCTGCAGGATATGCAGACAATAGAGAAAAAACTTGCTTTACTGAGTCATTACTTTACATTGAAAAACAGAAAACAGCTAGTGATGGTCTCTGAGTGATAGTAGCTAAATAAATACAAGCTAATTAGTTTCCTGTCGTTTCTTTGTTTTCCGGATCAAAAATTTTGGGCCACTATATATATCAAATCGGACGATTATCATTAACCGTCTGATTACCAAAGTCCCATACTGTATCACGCGCCTTGTTTGTCCAATGACAACGCGCGTAATTAATCAGCGGGTTATATCTCTACTTTTCCTTGTTATAAACATAACAGTATAGTTTTCCAAACAACCTCTGTATGCTTTCTCGTAATATTCAGTTACGTGGCCGTTTGGCTCTTTTTTTAGATAAAGAATGGAAGAGGTCGTCACTTGCTGATGAAATGTTTCCACAGCTGCGTTTTATCAAAAATAATTTTACTTTTCCTTTCGTCCTTCAAGGGGTAAAAAAAAAAAAAAAATAAAAATAAAAATAAAAAAAAAAAATTATTACAAAGCCATCGTTTATTCCGTGTCCAAAACCACTCTAGCGACGATCAAGTTCACAATTCTTGGAAACCTTAACATATCGGTGAAAGTTAGAGTGAGTGTCCTGATTGGAACAATGTTCATTTAAAGCCATCAACTGAGAGGGTACAACCATATTCTACTTTCAACTATTTTAAGAGCGGAATCGACATAAAATTAATCAAATGGAAAAGAACATGTGACCAGAAAGAAAATCAATAAACAAAGGATTAAACGGCTTAACACTTGGTCGAGCACGAAAACTTTTTTTCCGTTACAGTGCATGGGAGGGGAGGGAAAGGAGGGGAAGGGGGTAATTTAAGGGAAACTGTTTCTATAAGGAAGCAAGATCATTGATGTGAAAAATACTGGGATATTAGTGTGAACTTGTGACGTTAAATATTTTAGTTAAGTCATATTTTATTTTAAGATTTAGGCACGCAAGGCCAATAATAAATTTTCGTGGCTCAATTTATCTAGTTCCTTCATTCTAAGTTTGCGCAGGAAACGCTTCCACCTGTTATATCTGTTCTTCTGATTGTTTTCTGTTTCCGCTTAGGAGACTTACAACTCATGCTAATTATAATAAAAATTACATTAGATCAGACCCTTCACTGAGTTTTCACGGCTTCCAAATCTCAGTGCCCCGTTTCCTAGCTAGTTACCTTTTCTTCCCCTGTACCAATGGAACTAAACAAAGCCTCCTAAATTATTACTTAACTTTTGCTGAGTCACATGCAATAGTTCTCATTGGCTTCGTTGCATAGGATTCATACTTGAGGGGTAGGTTGTAGCCTAGTGAAGCTTGATGTAATAGGTTTAAGAAACCTCCTGTGAGTTAGCTTACAAAAAAGATGCGTTCAGAACATGAAACAAATTGGAACTTGTAGAGAGAACTTGTAGTTGTTGTTGCCTTTGTTCAATATCCCAGATACTTGCGGTACCTCTTGAAAGACGCCAGTTGCTCTGCTATTCCCCGTGCCAGTACAAACTAAAAGGAACTGAATTTTAGAAAGGATTAAAAGGATTAGATCAAGGGATTAAGCGCCTTAGCACTTGATCGAGCACGGAAGCTTTTTCTTCTGCTTTTATTTTATTTTATTTATTTATTTATTTTTTTTTTCGGAGGACAAACAATTCTAATGAATCCACCTACCCCTCCACCGGCCTTAAAAGCTTACACCATTGCCGTCTCTCGTAGGATATTGCCTTGTTCGTTACCGGCATCATGAATCAAACGTCGAGCAAAAACTTTGCATTCTCTTAATTTCGCAGTTAAATTATTCCAAAACGAGATTTATAAGGGTCTCTGGAAAGAATGCACTCATTCACTCACTGCATGACCTTCGGGTCGACCTGCGAATTTGCGAAGCAGAAATGGTTTTATAAACAAACTTCGAGAAAGCTGTGTGTAATGAATTTTTAAATAAACCCCTTCAGGCGACTGGTATATCGCAGGAAAATCGCCAAGGCTGAAAGATTGTGTGAAAAATAATCAGTTGGTTGAGAAGCAAACCGCCGAGGGCAACTGCTAAGCTTTGATGATAATCTTTAAGCCGAGGGCATTGTGTCCTGCTGGATATGCCAGCAATCCCGAGAGGGCTTTCTTTACAGAATCATTACTTTACTTAGGAATAGACAAAACAGCTAGTGATGGCCCCTGTGTGATTGCAGCTAAACAAATGCAAGCTAATTAGTTTGCTAGTTGTTTCTTTGTTTCCTCGATAAAAAAAAGTTTGAGCCACTGTTATCAAATCGGACGACTGTTATTGACCGTCTGATTACCAAAGTCCCATGCTGTATCACGTGCTGTGTTTTGTCCAATGACAACGCGTGTAATTAATATTTGGGTTATAGCTCCACTTTTCCTTGTTTTAAACATAAAAATTGTAGAGTTGTCCAAACAGCTTCTACTTTCTTGTAATATTCACCTGTGTGGCCTTTTTCCCCCCTGTTTTTTTTAGGAAGAGAGTGGAAGAGGTCGTCACTTGCCGATCATATGTTTTCACAGCTGCGTTTTATCAAAAATTATTTCACTTTCCCTTTCATCATTCATGGGGGTTTACACATCTAAAACATAACCAAGCAATCGTTTATTTCATGTCCAACACAACCCTTGCGACGATCAGGTTCACAATTCTTGGAAACCTTAACATGTTGTTGAAGGTTAGAGTGAGCATATAAATTGGAACAATGTTCATCTAAAGCCATCAAATGGAAAGACAAAATCATACCCTGCTTCCTACGTATTTTGAGACCGGAAACGACCTGAAAATAATTACGGAAATGACAAAGGACATTCGACCAGAAAGAAAATCAATTAAAAAAATAGACCTTAAGCGGCTTGACACTTAGTCGAGCATGGAAGCTTTTTTATCCATTATGGCACAGTACAAGGGAGGGGAGGGAGTTTATATGATATAGAAGGACCTCTGATTGTCAATGTGAAATATGCTGAGAAATAAGACTGGACTTGAAGGGAACTGAAATTAGAAGTCAGGTTGAAAAGGGGGTCATTTTGGATTTCATATTAAGAAGGACATCCCCAGGAATCACCCTACCCTGCCGCTTGCCTGTCAGAACTGACGCCATTCCCTTGTCTCGTAGGCTATAGCTATCGCCCCGTTCGTTTCAGTCATCAGGCATGAAAATGTAATCGACCTAAAAAAGTAGGTGCTCCACTACTATTAAGACATTAAAGAACCTTATGCCGACGTGTGTGCAATGTCTAATATATTTGCATAACTCTTAATTTTCGCGGTTAAATTCTCCCAAAACGGGATTAACAAGGGTTTCGTGAAGGAATGCACTCATCCGCTCACTGCATGGCTTTTGGGTCGACTTGTAAAGTTGCGAAACAGCGATGGGCTTTGCAAACAAACTGAGGGAAAGCTCTATACATGAATGAGCCAACGAACGCAATCAGGAGACTGGGTATAGGGTGTAGAGAAAAGGTGACCACAGGATAAAAGCAACCGATGCTGAGGAATAGAAGCTAGAGTCATTAAACCAGTTACAGTGTATGAAAGTAGCGATGAGGGTGTTTATTTTACTACTCATTACTTTGGTCTACAAATTATTCATTCAAGTGTTTCTTTAAAGGCATTTTAACCCCTCTTCGGAACAAATGTTTCCTTTTCCAGCAATTATTATCCACAAAAAACCAGCCACCCGAAAGGGTTTATTAACTTAGACACCATTGAGACAGCTTCTGCTATGGATGAGCGTAGATTTACACAAGATGGTAAAAATCGAAATGTAGAACAACACCTATCAGCTGGCATGATAATGTTTTCGATTTGATAATGAAAATTACGGGTGGAATCATATTTATATTCAATACAACGTTTCGGTGTCCTCATGACACCATCATCAGGTCAAAATATAATATTCAACAGATAACAAGAATATTAATGTTCAAGTTCAAGTTCTTAGTCCCTTGAGGCTAGGTAAAGAAGTGTTAAGTGTTTTAAGACGTCTGCGAGGAATTCAACATCTATCAAGAAATAACATCTAATATGTAGAACAACACACTTAATTAATTAAAAAAGTCGTTTATTGGCAAATTCATAAACACTCACAAGGTTCTTTTTACTCCTAAACTGAAGAAAAAAGTTGACCGTCTCTATTGCGATCAAAAAAAGATAAGCTGATATTACATACAGTGTATTAATTAATTAATAATAACGATGATAAATAATAATTATGATAATAATAATAATAATAATAATAATAATAATAATAATAATAATAATAATACTTTATTCAAATACATATATGCTCATAATCATGATACAAGATACATATTTGAAAAGGAGGACCGCGAGGTTATCCCTATAAAAAGTCCCCTGACTGAACTTTTTTTTTAAACATTAAATATTAAATAATTTAGTACACACACTTATTTAACTATTTCTTCCTGCTCATCCAAATTCTCCCACCATGTGCTGGCCAGTTTTAGGTCCTAAAAGTTCTCCTGTCTAACATATCCATCTACAACATGTTACGCGTCTGTAACTGAATGGGTCAGTTTGAAATTTAGACGGGCAATTCGCCTGATTTTATTAGCCCCATTATATGTCTATCCACATGGATTTGATGACAGACTATTCTAGCAAGCTAGGGTACTATGGACTCTTCAACAACCAAGTGCCGTGTTCACACTCGGACGGACGAATTATTCCTCCTGAGATATTACAGTATCACGTGAAAGCGGCCATTGCGGAGAGCAAAGGTAGGGAAGGACATGAAGAGAGTCTAGAAGTGGGCGAGGGTTCCCTCGCTTTTAACCTTCATTCAACTTGTGCGCTGCCCGACCTTGCTCTCTACAATTTCAATGTCTGGGATAACTTAATTGAATGTTTATTACTGCCGTTTACTTAGTCCAAACCCAAGCCGAATTTGACTACGAAGTCGTCTCAAACACATTTGGTCTAACAGCATTGTGTTCCACAAACCATAAGCCTTGAAGCTTAGCACACCATTTCCACGAGAAGACCATTAACAGCAAGTACAAAAAATTGACTTGTTTAAGATATAAATTTGGTAATCCCACTGAGGTTTAAAAAAGAAGGAAAAATAGACCGCGAGCAATCTTTTTCTTTGCTCGAAAATCCGCAGTGATAAACGCATAAAGCTGGACGACACGATATTTGAGGTGCGGGTGGCGAATCCGCGAGTAGCGCGGGAACCGGAAGGCGAGCGCGCTACAAAGTTAGCCGTTCGCCCCTCGAATAAGTCGTACCCGCTCACTTTTTTTTTTTTTTTTTCGTTCTTCCCGCCAATTTTTTTTAGCATAAGGGAGAATGTTCGCAGTCTAGACGAAAAACGAAAAATTGTTCTTGTAGTGTTAACAAAATGACGTTATCTTAAAAATCGTCTATGGTGACCAAAATTTCAACTCTCCACACAGTATTACTTAATAAAATGGAGGTCACGAAACTAAAAAAAAGTATATATCATTTAAGATAAAATTTTTCCAAATTAAAAGACGTTGTAGTGTCATCAATAAATATACAAGAAACAGTAATATTGGGACCTATCAGCTTATGAAGTAACAGCAAAGGTAGCGCCAACGAGAGAGTCGCGCTGTTTGGACTTCTTTAAGCCAATTTAGACTGTACAACTTTTGCTTACGACTGTCGCATGCGGTTTCTGGAGCGCGCACTGCTCGTGTCATACATGCAAAACAAATCGGACACAACTCTCTTGCCTATACATACGATTATCGTACGATTTTAAAACATGTTTTAAAATCCTACGACAATTTTTGTGACGTACACGACAGTCGCAAGCGAGCTGTAGGTTTGATTTAAACAAAACAATTCAAGTCGTAGGCCTGTCGTAATCTCGTCGCATGCGACAAAGTCGTACCGCGTAAATCGCCCTTTTTGCGAGTGTTTTAACTCATTCAACTTCTTCAGCGTGGAAGAGCCACCAACGAGATGAGTTGAAACTCACTCAAATGCTAGCGCTCTCCAAAAGACTGCTAATAGTCATGCCACGCCACTGGGCTCATTTAGATTTGTGTAGAAGTACAGGACTGAGTACGAGCAAGACTTTCAAAACTTCAAACCACTCAGGTTCCCAGGACTCTGGCTCTCGCTAAACAAGGAAACGTAGTGCTCGAATCTAAAGGACCCTAATGTCTATTGGAGAAATGTGCTAAATCATCCTCTCTTGACTAAATTCATTACCAGCCCTAACACTGCCATTGTTTTGCTAAGTAATCCTTTCATTTGTAACGCTCTCGTTGCCATCGCCATGCCGTCAAAGCTGCTTACGATCCCAAACTAAGCAAGGAGAAATTACTTTAAAATAAGGACCAAGACGCAAAGCTCGTTAAGGTTACCCGGTACCTTCAGAGGTGTCTCGCGTTTAAGCGATGTAGTGCGTCCAGTTTAAACTGTAGATACCTACTAAACCCCCATATCAAATTAAAGCTTATAGAGCTGGCTATCGAACTATACCAAGAATTTTGAAATAAAATGAATTGTCGTATTTTTCACGACCTCTAATTGCGAGCGTCCGAATCACCTTTTTAAAGCTACAAGTCAAAGTGAATTTTGTTTTTTGTTAATTTAATTTGCTTCTCAGTTTCCGGACCCAAAGCGCTAAAAAAACGTGTCTGCGTTTTGCCATATTCGCAGTGAAAAGTTATACAGCATTTTCGAATTAGGATGAAAAAAATGTGGAGTAATCGTACAAAAATCGCTCTCGGAGAAAAAAATATTTCGAAATAAAAAATTCGCAGAAACGTTTTTGTTGTTTATATGTTAAACTAGCTACTGTTCAAATTTGAAGGCAAACGAACAAATTCCTTGTGAGTTTTAGCTCTTTAAAGTGGCTCCTCCAAGTGAAAAAAAATTATTCGAGAAAACAGCGCAAAAAAAATTAGGCAATTCATTTTATTTCAAAATTCTTGGTTTAGTTGGATAGCCAGTTTTATAAGCTTTAATTTGCTATAAGGGTTCAGGTATCTACAGTTTAAACCGGACGAGCTACATCGCTTGGACGCGAGACACCTCTGAAGTACACCTCTGAAGGTACCGGGTAACCTCAAAAGTGGAAAATTCTTAAAGCACCTCTCAGTTTATTTTCGTATTTAACGAATTTCGGGAAAGAAGCTGTGAAGTGGTGACCTTTCTTTACTAAATACCCGTCAGACGGTAATTCCGTCTTAAGACGAGTTTTTCTATTGTAAAAAATGATATAAACATATAATATAAATTTAGCAACTGAAATCCCCGCTTTTTCTAATCTACGTATTTGTAAACTGACTTAAATGTTACAACTATTAATTCAAAAAACACTTTATTAAGTGCAAGCCCTAAGCTGCCCCCTTAACCATTGCCAGAGCCAGGGCCTATTTTACCTAGCCTGGGAACGGAAACGTAAAATCCGGCTGTCGCTTCTCTCAAGTGACATGGGAATTCAGAAACCATGCATTTTAGAAGAAACAGTGGTTTGACCCTTGCCGTTTGGCGTTTGCCGTAAACGCGAAGCTAAACCTCTCTATTATCGAAAACTGACCGTGAAATGGGGCGAGTAAAACAGGAATCCACTTTTAGCTCGCCCCAACCCTCACTATCTTTCCTGAAACTAAGAATAGCTATGATGGTGGAAGAACGCATTTTCAGTGTATTCTGCAGTTGAAGAGTACATCAGATACCAATATTCCAGTATAAAAATACAATATTTATGCTGGAACTGTAAATTCAGAAACCAGCGACCAGAAAATTATGAGAATAGTGTGGAAAACATAATCTCGGTAATACCAACAAAAGTTTGTAAGAGAGGGCGAAGGCCCTCAACAGAGGGAATCCAAACAGGCACTGTAGACTTTGTGGCATAAAATCTGAGTCGTGGGAAGAACAATGTTGTTTCAAAATTTGCTTTAATTCGTGACAACGAGGGAGGAAAGTGCCACTCCGATTTTGGCCGAATGCTTAGCACAATCGGGCTTCCCGAGTTAACAACAACGACAACAAAAATTTTGTCTGAGTGTGCAAAACATGAAGTCATGAACTGAGAAATGCAGCAGAATTTTACCGGTTTGCCAAGAAACTGTTTTCTGCAACTGAAGATATGAAGCAGCAGAATCGAAGAAAAAAACGCAGCTCCTTTCAATCAAAATTATGCTCTGACCAGAACAAGAAACAATATACAATAAACAAGATAAAGATATTCTAAATAGCAACTGTAATGTAGAAGTTATTTCGGAGAAACCAGAAACTCATATTAATGTAGTAAATATGTATCCTAATGACAACGTCGCTGTTAGAAAATCGTTTGAGAAATCGGCGACATCCCAAATTACAAATTTGGCGCTGAAGAATATATGAAACCCTCAGCTAATCACGTGCTCGGTGCATTCCAGTATTCCACACAATGGAGGTGATCACAATCGCTGAATATCCAAGTGCTCTCATTTCACTTATTCGATCCTTGATGATGCTGTTCAACGGGGAAATCACGAGAATGGCTGCCTGACCATCCAAT